>NC_061092.1:24470174-24472674 GCF_015104395.2 Macrobrachium nipponense
AAAAGAATGGTAATCTGTATGCCGTTGAGCTTGCATCCTCATTCCAGCAGGTAAATTATGGAGCGGCTGTTCAAAGTTCATTCGGTGGTCTTCGCTACCATCTACAAGGGGTGAATGGCACCAGGGTTATATGCATGGAATACTTACACCTGAAAATGAATTAAGAAAGAAAGAGGGCGAACTTTGGTTGGTTGGTTATAATCAGGGACCTCTACTATTGGCTGCAAGAGTGGCTGACCCGACGTGTGCGATAATTAGTTGGTGCCTGCGAGAAGGAGGGCAACTGTAGCAGCATTCTCCCTTGGGCATGCCTCGTTCTCCTGACGGTGGTCGGCATAAGTAACTTAAGAGAGTGGGTTTCCAGTGAAAATGGTGAGGGTCTTTATATGTTACTCAGGAGACCCTCCTCCTACCAAGCACCATCATGGGGCCAATGAGGTGTACACATGAGATGATGCTTCAGTTGCCCTCATCCTTGAGCTGTGGAAAGAGTCCCCCGGCGACAACCAATCAGCGGCCCCCATCAGTCAGCCAGACTTGCAGCCAATAGGAGAAAGCTCCAGAATGTTTTAGAAAAGAGTAATCATCTTGCGGAACGCGATGACAAAACTACTATACTCTGTTTTTTTTTTCCATGTGTTCACCCGCCTGTGGTGTTTTTGTATGGTAACGCTGCGCCCCGGGCTTTAGATAGTTAAGCTATGTGTAAGTTTTAGGTAAATAAAAAGATATCTGGGTGTACATTTGCAACTGAAAAGTGTTTTAATAATTTACTGTATGCGAATTACACCGTTAATATTCGAAATAGGATATTATTATGATTGTTGAATGTAAGCTGAATATAACTCTAAAGCCCGCGACGCAGTGTTACCATACTAAAACACTACAGGCGGGTGGACAGATGGAAAAAAACCGAGTTATAGTTATCTGAGTCAACAATCGAGTGAAATACACTGTAGTGCGCATACACACACAAAACGCTTGCATGCACAAACACGTATACAAACACACACACACACACACACGTACACACTCACACAGATTTCAGAAAATTCGTACAGCATTTGTTTCTTAGAATGGTCATAAATTTTTTTTATTTAATAGTTGTGTGTACGTGTTAATCACTACTAAATACGACCCGACCACTTATTTTCTTTTTCGAAATCCGTGAGAGTAAAGCGATGATTTAATCCGGCATCAATGCCTTTTTCATTGTCTATCGCAGTGAGCAATAAAGTTACAAACATCATATATATTTTTAGTTATGTGAAATTACCTAAATTAATGCGATGGGTAGCAAGCTCAGCAACAATTGATGACGAACGAATTGTCACTGGAAGCTCTGGATATTCCCCCAATTGCTTTATGTCGACCATACTCTGATGAATTTGGTAGATTGGTTCGAAAATTGCATTAATTGACAGGCAATTACAGGGCATCGAAAAACATTTCGCCTCATATCTCACAAAACAATTGACTTAGAAGAATGGCTGGGCCATCGAATGATAGCTTTTAATGAATGCAATATGTATGTTTGAGTTGTTTGACAAAATAATACGAATACGTTTCCAGCGTTGATATGATCAATATTTTCTCATTTGTCATAAATCGAACATTGGAAATACAAGGTTATCATGTTTGGATGATGGAAAAATCTTGATATCATTTCCAGGGATCTCAAACTTATGATGACTGATTTATTGGAGATATATAACTGGATGTATTTGGGGATACTCTTCACTTCCTATTCTTCTTGCTAGATTTCAATCACAGGCTTTGTAAATCTTGCGACTGATATAGCTTGTCTATTTCAAGCCATTGCTCCAGAACTTCAAGGGCAGCCTACAACTTTGGACAAAGAGAAATATTCGATGAAGAGTAAAATGTGGCAATCAGTGTCATTTATGTTATTTTATATAAATTATATCCTATATTTTCAAAATATAATCAATGGGATGAGAAAAAAGTGGTACGTAGATAGATATAAAGAAACACAGAGAGAGAGAGAGAGAGAGAGAGAGAGAGAGAGAGAGAGAGAGAGAGAGAGAGAGATTTTGCAGTGGAATACCGGTTTTTTTGCAGTATGCCGCTTATCAAAATTCGAGACCAGACACGATACGTTCATGTCGCTTGCAAATTACTCGCTGTCAACATTTTCATTCATTAATATACTTAATGCAAAGCATAATAGACAAGGGAAATTGAAACTCTGCTTCTGGTTATTCCAAAGGTAACATTTTGCACTAAAATGCACGAATGTTTTTACTTGAGAGTAAGTGTGAAGGTGATGAACAACGTATAAGAGATATCCACATTTTTACATCCTGAAGAATACTCATTCTAACAATTATACTCACTTCCATATAAGCATACGTTGTTTATACGTTAAATACAATAATTGGATAGTTATACAGTTCTCCAGAAAAGGTGAACAATATTACTGAAGAAACCTATCGAAGTTCAAAACGAAACTGTTTTGTACACTTAGTTCATTGTATGT
>NC_061092.1:24485174-24512674 GCF_015104395.2 Macrobrachium nipponense
ATGTATCCTTAATCGGTTACCAGATTTGTGCCAATACTTCGTCGGCTCAGTGAATCAATAACCCTCAGCGGACTAGATTTATCATACTTAAATGATCCTCCTTTTAAACGACACCCTAATATGCGAGAGCTGTGTGATAAATATATAATTAAACGAAATAGACCTTCATATATTACCCTGAAATGAGTTTGGTGCCAATACCGTCGTTCCTCTTACCATTATTATACATCATCTCTCTAACTTCAATGGGGTTACCAAGCGCGCGCGCGCGCCATTGAAAACAGGGCGGTGAGTAGAAATGAAGATGTGTTGCTTCTAAAATGATCCCAAATGAATGCGATTCAACGTTTATGGTGATTCATAGGCCACGTTACTGAGAATAATCATCCAGTGAATGTTATATTTTCACTGTTGGAATGGAATGGAATATATGTAGAGTTTAGGCCAAATGCCAAGCACTGGAAAATATGAGGTCATTCAGCGTCGAGAGCAGTTAGGTTCGAAAGGTATAACAGGAAAAAGAAACCTCGCAGTTGCACTATAAAATAATTGTTAGAAGAGTTAAAAAAATTGTTAGAAGAGTTGGATAGCAAGATGGAAGAAATATAATATGAAAGGAGGTACAGTAAAACGAGTGGAGAAGGGTTGCAGCTAGAGCTCGAAGTGCACCCCGCGAGGTGAACTGACGGCACTAACCCCCCACGGGGATTTTCATTATTAAGCAGAAGAAAGTACACATAATTTTTAAAAAGAGTAAACATCAGCACTTCTTACTGACTTTATCTTTTGATGAACTTTTCTATTTCTTTTTTCAAAAAGTTGGGATTCACCTGTATTATTTCTGCTTCAAAACAAGAAGAATAAGTTAGTTTTTTTTTTTTCAAATGAAACAATAGCATTTACCATGCTTTAACAAATACAATAGCATTCCTCTCCCCTAATGCTGTTTAAAAAAATGTTCTACACTAACGTTTGGGGAGTATCGATCAATATTTAACAACTTATTGCTAAATAAAAAATCAATTCTAGCCATGTATTATGATTTCCCACGACTTAAAGGTTTAACCGAATTCTGAATATGAATATCACCAAGTTGATAATGTGGTCATACATATCAACATATGATTGAAGTCATAAACTGTGAAGTCTTTCTTGTCTCGCTTAACACACTGGGATTCTCAGTTCCCTGCCACCATATACAGGGTGTCCATAACGTCCCAGTACTATTACAAGTATTTATTGCTCAGAATGGTACTGGGGCTTTATGGACACCCTGTATACTTCGCCCGTAGAAATCATACAAGCGTGATTCGGAGATTTTGTTCATTAGTGTCTTACGCGGGAATTAAGACACCAATTCCCGATAAACGTCGGGATATTCCAAGTTTTGATTGTGATGAGTTTCCCTAGTAGGGAGGCAGTGCCGCTAGTGCACCTCACGGGGTGCACTGTCGGTATTACCAAAAGTCCCTTGCAGCGTCCCTTCGGCCCCTAGCTGCAACCCTTTTCATTCCTTTTGCCGTACCTCCGTTCATGTCGTTCTTCCATCTTGCTATCCGCTGTGCTTCCAAGGGAAGAGCGTCGTCACTATCCCAACAGGGCATTATTAAGAAAAAATGATTTGTTAACGACCAAAATTCTTTTATGTACACGTATATGGTGTCCATAAAGTCCCAGTACCATTACAGGTAATAAATACTTGTAATGGTACTGGGACTTTATGGACACCCTGTTTGATCCATACCATCACAAAATTTACCAAATGACTTGCTTAACTTCGTATTAGTTGTTAGTACTATTGACTGAATATTATATATATAGATATAATATATATATATATATATATATATATATATATATACATAAGACACATTATATATATATATATATATATATATATATATATATACACATATAGTACACACACAGAGAGATTTTAATTTATTATAATATATTTATATATATATATATATATATATATATATATACATATATCAATTATATATATATATAACATATACATACAATAATATATATAATATAATATTATATATATATGATATATATAGATATATAATAGATATACCCACATAAATATATATATATATTATATATATATATAAATATATATATATTATATATTTATATATATATATATATATATAATAAAAGGAGCCCATAAAAACACCAAAATGTAGAGAGAAAGTACTATATTTCAGAGACTGCTGTCTCTCTCTTCAGGTATATGAATGAGAAAAGTTTACAGAAAAGGTGGTATTTATACCAAGAGATTCGTCCACAAGTAAGCCAATTTAGGTCACCCCGCTGATAATCTTCCTTTAATCTTCTTAAGCGTTGGTTGAATGAACACTGCGTCGACGATATCTGATATCCAATTCCCTTTTGAGATGTTCATTACCTGCTTCTCTTTTATTAAGGCCGATTCCATCATTTGACTCTTGTACCGGCAGTTGCTGCTATAAATTACACGTGACATATTCCAGTTTATTCTATGGCTATGTTCATTTATATGGTTGAAAATAGCCGAGTTCTGTTGTCCATACCTAACTGACCGTTTGTGTTGTATTAATCTCTGGGGAAGTGATTTACCTGTAAATCCGATGTAAGATTGGTCACAGTCCTGGCATGGGATCTCATATACCCCAGAGTCTTTGGGAGATGTCTTTTGTTGGACGTTAATCAGGGATTTGGCTAAGGTATTTGGGTAGGTAAATGCAAAAGGGTTGGATTTCCCAAGGGTGTGAAGTTACTCTCTTAATCGTCTCCAGGTGGGGAATTTTTATTTTATTGTTGGGTGTGTCTCTGGTCTTGTCTTTAGGGGGTCGGTAGAAAATTACGTTTGCTTTTTGAATTGCTTTCTCAATTATATGGTCAGGATACTTTAAAGATGAAAGTTGCTTGCGAATTAGTTCAAATTCTTTTTCCAGGAAATCTGGGGAACAAATTCGTAAGGCTCTTAAGAATAGGTTGCTAGCTACACCTATCTTGATAGTATTGTCATGATAGCTAAAGTAGTGAATATATGAATATATGAACGTTCTCACTTTCATATATTCACTACTTTAGCTATCACGACATTACTATCAAGATAGGTGTAGCTAGCAACCTATTCTTAAGAGCCTTACGAATTTGTTCCCCAGATTTCCTGGAAAAAGAATTTGAACTAATTCGCAAGCAACTTTCATCTTTAAAGTATCCTGACCATATAATTGAGAAAGCAATTCAAAAAGCAAACGTAATTTTCTACCGACCCCCTAAAGACAAGACCAGAGACACACCCAACAATAAAATAAAAATTCCCTACCTGGAGACGATTAAGAGAGTAACTCACACCCTTGGGAAATCCAACCCTTTTGCATTTACCTACCCAAATACCTTAGCCAAATCCCTGATTAACGTCCAACAAAAGACATCTCCCAAAGACTCTGGGGTATATGAGATCCCATGCCAGGACTGTGACCAATCTTACATCGGATTTACAGGTAAATCACTTCCCCAGAGATTAATACAACACAAACGGTCAGTTAGGTATGGACAACAGAACTCGGCTATTTTCAACCATATAAATGAACATAGCCATAGAATAAACTGGAATATGTCACGTGTAATTTATAGCAGCAACTGCCGGTACAAGAGTCAAATGATGGAATCGGCCTTAATAAAAGAGAAGCAGGTAATGAACATCTCAAAAGGGAATTGGATATCAGATATCGTCGACGCAGTGTTCATTCAATCAACGCTTAAGAAGATTAAAGGAAGATTATCAGCGGGGGTGACCTAAATTGGCTTACTTGTGGACGAATCTCTTGGTATAAATACCACCTTTTCTGTAAACTTTTCTCATTCATATACCTGAGAGAGACAGCAGTCTCTGAAATATAGTACTTTCTCTCTACATTTTGGTGTTTTTATGGGCTCCTTTTATTAGATGGAATTCTGTTGTTACAGAACATTTTACCAGTCATATATATATATATATATATATATATATATATATATATATATATATATATATATATCGAGCTACAATGTCCTTTAATATCTAATTCGATCTTACCTCGGAAATTAATATATTTTCATATATGCTTAACCGAAGGGGAATTTTTTCTCGATAAATAGATTTGCCTGGACCAGGGCGCGAACCTATGGATCCTTTCAAACCCAGGAACGTCCTGGGTTTGAAAGGATCCATAGGTTCGCGCCCTTGGTCCAGGGCAAATCTATTATCGAGAAAAAATTCCCCTTCGGTTTAAGCATATATGAAAATATATTAATTCCGAGGTAGAGCGAATTAGATATTAAAGGACATTGTAGCTCGATATATGTATATGAATCACGGAAATGTATGACTTATATATATATATATATATATATATATATATATATATATATATATATATATATATATTATTCAGTCAATAGTGCTAACAACTAATACGAAGTTAAGCAAGTCATTTGGTAAATTTTGTGATGGTATGGATCAAACAGGGTGTCCATAAAGTCCCAGTACCATTAAAAGTATTTATTACCTGTAGTGGTACTGGGACTTTATGGACACCATGTATGTGTACATAAAAGAATTTTGGTCGTTAACAAATAATTTTTTCTTAAATAAATGCCCTGTTGGGATAGTGACGACGTATATATATATATATATATATATATATATATATAGTATATATATATATACATATATATATATATACGTATATATAGATATAGATAAACTGTATATAATATTGTAAATTGCATATACAGATATTGTTATTTTTATAGTAAAAGTAAATAAAAGCAACTGGAGAGTAATTGAAATAAACAACAACGTAAGTGTTACAATAGGAATCTGGAACACCAATACAAAAGAGCCGCCGAGCTCACTCGAATTCTCGCCAAAAAGGTTCCCAAACACCATGCATACGGGAACCAGGTAACGACCGAAGGGCAAACGCCGAGACGGCGAAAGACCATAACATGAAAAGTGAGAAAATAACGCTCATGGGCGAGGTAGCACTCAAGTACAGAAAACCCCGTGGTGACGGACTAAGATCCTAATACAGCAATGATTTTAATAAGTGAATACGTAACTGGAATTTGGTATATTCATAAAGTAAATGCCCTTAGCAGATGATTTAAGTATGATTTCGTTTATAAAAAGTATAGAATGTTCAAAACAAGATTTATATTGTTAAAAGCACTTAGGGATAACTGCAAAATATTTTTTTTACTTCGCAATATGTCCATTCCTTTTTGGAAAATTACTAATTTTATTTATGTAAATAGATTGTAATGTATATACAGTATTATAAATTGTAAGAAACTGTAAATGTATATTTTCAGAATAAAAGTGTAAAAAAATCAGCTTTTCGTGACTGAACAAAACAAAGCATAAATACTACGTTACACAAAAAGTCACGAATGATTCACATGCAATTATGATAGATATACTATATATATATAATATATATATATATATATATATATATATATATATATATAAGATATACTATCTATAATATATATTATATACATATATATAATATATATATATATATAATAATATAATATCGATATATATATTAATATAGGATATATATATCATATATATATATTATATATATATATATATATATATATATTATATATATATATATATAATATATACTATATATATAATAATTATATTTTTATATATGTAAGATTATATATCTATGATATATATTAGGCTAGGATAGGTAATATGTATATGTATATATAATATTATTATATATATATATATATATATTATATATATATAAGAACCATCCATTTCCTCTTAACAAAGGAATTTGTTTCCCATATGACTTCAGCACCCAACACATCGCCTCTGTTTTGATATTAAACACGTTTTTCCAAGCCCGTGTATGCCATGTACAACATTTTTTTGTTCACTGCAAATTGTAATGCAACTTAATAATGCAAACTTGACCCACATTCCTTTTTCCATACCTAGACCATAAATATTCTTCTCTTGTCAGTCCTTTCATGATCTGTCTGATTTTTTTTTTTTTTTTAGTGAAAGTCATTCTATTCACGTTTCCAATATTCGAAGTAATATTAAGCCACAGGAATTATTGCATTCACCTCTGTCACCTTTTCCCAAATACAAAGGTACAATGACCACTCTCATTCTTTCTTTCTGGACAAGGTGAAATGAAAAATAAACCATTATGTGGACAAGTTTGAAGTCTTTTTTTAAAGTGATGCATCTGTATTCACT
This sequence comes from Macrobrachium nipponense, assembly GCF_015104395.2. Classification (NCBI taxonomy): domain Eukaryota; kingdom Metazoa; phylum Arthropoda; class Malacostraca; order Decapoda; family Palaemonidae; genus Macrobrachium; species Macrobrachium nipponense. Next base: position 24,491,452 of record NC_061092.1, read on the forward strand.
TGGTATTTATAAATTAATAATTCGCTGATGAGTTTCCCATTTACTTATTTCAAAGTTATAGCGCTTCGATTTTATTAAATGCTGAACGTTACTGAATAGTGTCTTTACAACATAATGTAAGGTATTAATGAATAGTTACAAAACAATAAAAAATCTAAAATCATGCAATTTTTAAATATGAAAACATGAAGGATTTTTCGTTAATATACCTCTGAAAACCATGTTTTATTTATCACTTTTATCAGTGTATTTTCCCTCGTGCATCCCTTTCGTACACGTTTTCAACTTTAAATTGTTTTCGCTTCCTCTTCAAAGCCATAGTCCAGTCAAAATCCCGTTTCATCCCTTTAATCTAAACTTTTGCCTCACTGTATTAAGTAGTGATCCTCATCCGAAACTAGTTCTCGGAAGAATCGAGTGCTTTTTGGGAACGCATTTTCATTTCACGATGACTAATTCCTACGTATTGATTACTCACTTGATTTAGTGCACTTTCGTGAGACATGAGCTTGCTTTCGCTGAGACTGTTACTTTTTTTTATCTTTTATGATAAAAACACAATTACATTTCAATCATTTACATAATTTGACGCGAGCTTGCTTTCGCTGAGACTGTTACTTTTTTTTTTATCTTTTATGATAAAAACACAATTACATTTCAATAATTTACATAATTTGAAAAATGCTCTTAATAAAGAAATATAAACATAAACTTAGGTAACATTTTGCTACAAAAACTATAAATCAAAATCAAAACGTATAGTTTAAAAATTCTTAAATGCAGATATTGCTTGTAGTACATCTACATTTAAGATTGTTACTTAAAGGTCCCGCTGGTTAGCGTAGAACTAGTGGCCGGTAATAACGACACAGAAAAAAAGTAACGGAAAATAAGTCGCAAGTCTGACTAGGGGAAAAAATAAAAGTCAAAATTTCGGTTAGGAAAAAAAAGTCTCATTAATTTAGCCTTCTATTTATGTTTTTACGGTAATCCCCATCGGGCTTGTACTAAACACGCCGCAGAGGTGGATGCATTCCCGGTTAAAACCCTTGTGGGGTCACTATCTGGGAAAAATTAGTGTGACCTTTTTTCCTGCAACTTTTTTCCCCCTTTAAAGTTCCAAGTTATCGCTATACCTTTAAAGTTTCAAGTTATCTCTACACCTTTAAAGTTTCAAGTTATCTCTACACCTTTAAAGTTTCAAGTTAAGCTACACCTTTAAAGTTTCAAGTTATCTCTACACCTTTAAAGTTTCAAGTTAAGCTACACCTTTAAAGTTTCAAGTTATCTCTACACCTTTAAAGTTTCAAGTTATCTCTACACCTTTAAAGTTTCAAGTTAACGCTATACCTTTAAAGTTTCAAGTTACCTCTAAACCTTTAAAGTTTCAAGTTATCACTATACCTTTAAAGTTTCAAGTTATCTCAAGACCTTTAAAGTTTCAAATTATCTCTACACCTTTAAAATTTCAAGTTATCTCTACACCTTTAAAGTTTCAAGTTATCTCTACACCTTTAAACCTTTAAAGTTTCAAGTTATCGCTGCACCTTTAAAGTTTCAAGTTATCGCTACACCTTTAAAGTTTCAAGTTATCGCTACACCATTAAGTTTCAAATTTGTTATAAACTCTACACTTAAAGTTCAAGTTATCTCTAACATCTTTTAAAGTTTCAAAGTTACCTCCATACACCTTTAAAGTTTCAATTAATCCTCTTACACCCTTTTTAAAACAAGTTAATTCTACACTTGGTACAAAGTTTCAAGTTTATGCACCTCTACACCTTTAAAGTTTCAAAGTTATCTCTACCCCTTTACTTTAAAGTTTCAAGTTATCTCCTTGTTATCACACCTTTTAAAGTTTCCCAAGTTATCTCTAACACCTTTAAAGTTTCAAGTATCTAAACTTTACTTTCATCTTTACCACCTTTAAAGTTTCAATAAGTTATTTCACTACAACTTTTAAAGTTCAAGTTATCTATACACCTTTAAAGTTTCAAAGTTATTCTCTTACACCTTTAAGAAGTTTCAAGTTATCCTCCTCCACCATTTAAACCTTTAAAATTGCAAGTTTATCCGCTACACAACTTTAAAGTTCTCACGTGTTAATCGTCTACACCTTAAAGTTTCAACCATTTTAATCTGCTACACCTTTAACATTAACATGGGCGAAATATAGTGGCGTTTCATTGCACTACCATAGTAACAATAAACATTACTATTTTTAGTTGTATAATGGGGACCTTCAGTAGAAATAAAGCAACACTGTTTCAAATACATTCATTTTACTTCATTATTACTTAGTGGTTAGATTAATGTGATTCCTACAACATTATGAAAGTCCATAGGTCATTACTAAATAGAAAGGGAACACACTGTCTTGGAGAATTATTATTATTATTATTATTATTATTATTATTATTATTATTATTATTTTAAACTTGACAATGATTTCATTGACGGTACTCCCTTCATTTTACTTATTTCAAAATGAAAATGCACTCCCCTCTCTCTCTCTCTCTCTCTCTCTCTCTCTCTCTCACACACACACACACGCACACACAAACACACGGTAAACACAATTATACTCACAAGCATAAATGATAACATTTTCCTCTCGCATATATCATTTACACAGAGACATAAACACACCGGAATTTACATAGCTCAAAGCAATAAATAATTTTTCCTCTCTTGGTAATTGCCTCGTTTTCATTATACGGCACAGAATTCGCTCTGTCGCAAGTGCGCTGCTCATCTCTCTCTCTCTCTCTCTCTCTCTCTCTCTCTCTCTCTCTCTCTCTCTCTCTCTCTCTCTCTCTCTCTCTTTCTAGTTGATAGAATACTCTTGACCGCCGCAGTACGGTCTACGGTCGAAATGAAATGGTTTAGAATATTCGGAGTCATTTGGGTGAATGTAAAAGATAATAATAAAATGAAAAATAAAGAAACAAAAAGAATGAGATAAAAGAAAAAAATAAACTAGTTTAGAAGACAAATGGTTCGTTAAGTCATTTTGCACCAGAATTTTTTTCTCTTATAGGAAAATATTACATATCATTTACATAAGTAAGATGTTACAAAATATTACAGAAATATATACCTACAATATTTTCAAATTACCATAGTTTTTATTATTATTATTAACTAGGCTTAACATAAAATGAATTTTATGTTAGACGGGTGATAATAAGATGGACAAAAAAAAAAAAACTGTTTATTATAAAGCTTGCTTCCCCATCTTACTATCTGATGACGATAGTTTCAAACAACGACTCACCAATGTTCCCGCTACAAAGGCCTTCCTTACATATATTCTGCAAAAAATAAATCAATAAATAAATAAAAAATAAAAAAGATTTCTAAAACATGGAGAAACCGGGATTTTCCTATCTGGTGTCTAAAAAAATGTATTTTTCACTTTTTAGTGCATTTTAATAAAAGCGTGTTTTCAAAAAGCCCTTTTTATTTTTATTTTTTTTTTATTTTATACTTTTTAGTTTTGACAGAAATTGTAACCGATTTATGACTGTAGCTAACGAAATTAATATACTGTCGAGCCAAAGAAGGTTTGAAAAATCCGTAGAGTTATTTATGGAGTCAAAGAAGTGTGTGAAAAAACCGGTTTCATACAACTCCTTTGATACTGGGAGAGGATATTGTAAGGTCACTAGAGGTCACACTAGAAGTTGCTACTGACCAACTGATCATGTAAGGTTGTATTGCCATCGGGATTGGGTAACCGTGCAAAATTTCAACTCCATCGGACGGAGGAAACAGTTCGGGAAAAAAAAGACACAGAAGCAAGACAAAAGCGTATGAAAAACTATCTCCCTCTGGAAAATCTGAAGGTGTTTGTTTCGCCTCAGAAACTCTAACAATCAGCGGAAAAGTTTGGCGCGATGGATACATACGAACGAGTTATTACTTGGGTGAAATGGATCTTCCTGATAAATGTGACAAATCTGATGCCAAAAATATCTGTCCTCTTGATAGAATAAAGGAATAACATGATGCCGATGGAAAATGATTCCTTGGCTGAGATATTCTGCCCCGTCTGCTTCTTTATTCAGAAAAGTAAGAGGAACTTTGAACAATGCAACTGCTTCAGCATTTCACAGCATAAAACAAAAGGAAACACGAAAAAATAAAGACTTAACTTGCTCAACTGATGAAGGCTTCTAACGAGCCAGTCAATTGCCCTGAGAGCAGGAGATTTAAGAGGAAAAATAAAACAGAAACCATTGCCAGAGTCGCTATCAAGCTGATGTTGTGTGCATAAAGACATCAGGAAAATGGAGAACAAACCTGTTCTTCCTCTAAATGTCACGTAACAACACCTTTAATGCTGAATGCTGGTCTTTGAGATCTTAGAAGACAAACTCTGTGTCAACATTGCGAAGCCGTGCTAAGAAAAAGAAGGAAGAAGGAAGAGGGAAGACGGAAGAAGGAAGAAAAAGAAAAAGAAGAAAAATATATATACATATACATACACACACACACACACACACACATATATATATATATATATATTATATATATATATATATATATATATATATATATATATATATATATATATATATAGAGAGAGAGAGAGAGAGAGAGAGAGAGAGAGAGAGAGAGAGAGAGAGAGCAGGACAGTGTTAACCCGCTCCCAGCCAGCAGAGGATATAATCTGTTTTGATTCCCGAGTTGAATTATTGCTATTAAATGCTTATGACTGCTCCGCCGAAACTGGAAGCTGGCGACATTTTCAAGGCTTTGTGCCTGTGTGCTTTCTGTAATATGTAAAAAAAAAAAAAAAAAAACTGGTAAAGTTAGGAAATTATATTCTTTAGGTGACCTGCTTCAGGTAATTAGGCATTGGAGGAAATGGTGACTTGTTAGTCACATTGTGATATTAAACAGATCTTAATTAGGTTTCTTTCATATAATTATAACGGAAATTTTCTAACAACTAAGTTTGCCAGGTTTGACCCAAAATGTCAAAGGTCAAGGTCTGACATTTTTGGCAGCTGGAGTATTTGATAGTCTGCTAGATATTTCTTGTATCTTTTCATATAGATAAATTACATTTATGTCTGTAATCTAAATAATTCTTTTCATAACTGTCATAGGTCAAAGACCAAAGTCATACAATCATTTGTCGGTTTAAAATACTCCATATCCGATTGCATGTTTTCGGTATCTTAGTTCATATTCGTAGTTTGTAGTAATTCATTAATAGTTAAGTTAACAAGGCCAACCTTCAAGGGTCACGACCACATTTTCATCTGAGTTTGTAGTACTTTATAGTCAACTAGATACTTGGAGAATCTTTCTTGTACTAATAAATTACAACTGTGATATTCTACTATGTAACTCTGCTTACACTAATACTTCACGGCCAAAGGTTAAAACCACAGAACACGTTACAATTTTTACCTTCTAGCAAGTAAATGTTAAGTTAATGATCTGGAAAATATACCAACTTAATTTTTCACTGCTATGTGGCCTCTCTGCTGAGTGCTAATACTGACGAAGAACATACTTGCGTGAAGCTAATATTCATCCACTAGGTCTCAATTAACGACTCGTGCGTAACCTGAATGTATTCGTATTATTGACCCTGCTGTGGACAAGAGTCTGTTTAGCGTTCCGCTAAAGCAGTGGTTCTCCATCTGTATTTGGTGATGACACCCTAACTAATGTAATCATTGATACTCTGGTACCCTTCTTCACCATCCCACCATATCGCATGACTATATATATATATATATATATATATATATATATATATATATATATATATATATATATATTATATATATATATATATATGTGTGTGTGTGTGTGTGTGTGTGTGTGTGTGTGTTGCGTGTGTGTGCATATGTATACTTATTCTTCCATCTGTCAAGCATAATTAGCCATAGGGATAGGGAATTGTAGTCTGGATACACATATACAGGATATAATATAATATATAATATATATATATACATATATATATATATATATATATATATGTGTGTATATATATATATATATATATATATCTATATATATAATATATATATGTAAGGCCTAGGGTTATGATTAATGATATATTGCCAATATGTTCGCTGTGACCTATTGGAATGTGGAGAAGCAACAACCCGAGAAAAGCTGATCAATGGTTTCTGTGAGTGGCATGATATGAAAACTGCATAGAAAGACAAGTCAACGTACGACAGTTTATGAACTCTTCTCAAAGTGCCTTTGGGAAACTGGTTGCAGCCAGTAATATGAGGCGGTAACGAAATGTGCATTCGTATGTGCGTGTGCGCCTCTTCCTTTTAAAATGTATGATACACAAGTCTATGGGGGAATTGGCATAGAGGCGTCTTTGGAAGAAAGACAAGATGCCGTGGTGCTCAGCGAAAGTCTCCTTATAATATAGTGCTTGAAATTGAAATGTTCCGGCTGCTTGGGTGAGTCCTATAATATTTTAGCCAAAGAGTGACTTATTGTCTATTTAACATTTTGTGGGAATATTCAATCTTTGACTTTGTTGTTAAACTTATGTATGTACTTACTGAGTGTTCTTATGTCTTTGAAACAGACGGTTCTGGCAAGGAACTATGTGGGGACCGAGGGAGACATTTGGTGTGACCAATACAGTTTAGACATTTTACTGTTGGGGTTTTTAAGTTAGTCAGTAAGACTTGGATCATTATCTTTTGTTACTTAATAAATATATTTTTTATAATGCAACTTTCTCATTTTGTTTACCTGTTAGAGTGGAGAGAAAGAGGTGAAGAGAGAGAGAGAGAGAGAGGTATCGCTGTTAGAGAGAGAGAGAGAGAAAGGAAAGTCGCGAGCCGCTGGTTGCTTAGAGAGAGAGATTTGTTTGTTGTTTGCCTGACGCTCGAGTTACAGGTTTACCAAATGAATAATGAGGATCATATCCTCATTACATACACACACATATATATATTATATATAATATAGATATATATATATATATATATATATATATATATATATTATATATATCCTGTATATGTATATGCATACATATATATATATATATATATATATATACATATATATATATATATATATATATATATATATATATATATATATACTATATATATTACTGGGGTAGTTAATATCTAGTACAGTTCGACATGCATATACTTTCTCAAGTCTAACAAATAAAGAGATACACATTTATCACAACGTTCACACGGCGGAATTCTTACAAACGTTCTATCACCTTCTTTGATGAAACATATCTAGGATGAAGAAACATTAGCAGCCTTCCCGTTGTATTTCTTTTCATGAGTCCAAATGGAAGACCATCGGGTCTTCTTGCTCTCGCTAGAAGACCAACCTCCCCCCTCCCCGCTCCCGCTCCCCGCTCCCCGAAGTCTTTCGCACTCATTAGCCTCGATGCGCCTAATGAGGTTTTGAGACACGAACCAAAAAATGCTAAGGGGAAAAGGACACAAAAAGCCCTTCAAACTCTCATTAACGCGGCGGAGGAAACTGTGAACTCGACAAAGCACGACCAGTGAAAAGGCGACAGCCTCTATTTATCCAGGAGCTGGACAATTTTTTTTCTTTATTTTTTTATACCTTTGGAGAGGACCTTTTTTTCCCCCCCCCGACGGAGATTAAGTGAGATTTCAGCACAGGCTCCCAAGATTAGACCCTTATCTCTCTTTAGGAGAGTTTGATCAAAATCTCGTTCCGCCACGTGACTGTGCTTTTCAGCCAGTCAAACATTAGGTGGATAAGAAAACGAAACTTTTGGGCATAATAAAAGTTACAGACATTTTCGGTAACTACAAGCATTCACGCTTTATATATATATATATATATATATATATATATATATATATATATATATATATATATATATATATATATATATATATATATATATATATTATATATATATATATATATATATTAATAAAGTTTTTTTTGCCACGAAGGAAAAATGAAAAAACGAGATAGCCAAGTACTTTCGGACCCTTTACTGAGGCAAACTGATTTTACAAAGAACAACATAGTCAAAAGAAGGCTTAATATACAAACTGACACTACCAGATTAGCCATAAGGGCAATTTTCACTCTACAGAAAGGAGGAGCCGCCAGAGGCTAGCCACACCTTAAAGGATACCCGAAGTAAACAAGTGATTCTTCCAGAAAACAGTATATTTTGAAAAAACACGGGAGCATATACAATTTAATATCAGGAATATTTACACAAATTTTCCCAACAAAAATTATTATTAATGAAAAAACGAAAGAAAATATAAATATATATATATCGAGCAAGAAAAAGAGGGAGAGAGAATATCACCAGAGAGAGAGAGAGAGAAATAATAACTATATACATGTGGGACTAATTTATTAGTTGTTCATTTATTTTGAGGTCCTTCATAAACATCTTACAAATATATAGGTCCAAATGTACATTCCCAAACTAAGATTTAGGTTGTTTTTATTAGTGATTTGTATAATTGCCGATTCCAGTAAATTTCTTGAAACACAATCATTAGATCTAGCAATTACCGAGGTATCACTCCAATTAATACAATGAGATTTTTCACTCAGATGGATAAACAGTGCATTTGAAGTCTGGGCTGTTCTAACTGAATACATATGCTGCTTAATCCGAACACATAAATTTTTACTTGACTGACCAACGTAAAACAATGGGCAATCCTTACAAGGAATTTTGTAAATGATGTTGTTATTTGTTACGGGACTATTTTTTAATTAGCATATCTTTAATGATATTGTTATAAGAGAACACAACATTAACATTAAACGATTTAAATATTGATTTTATTGGTGTTCAAATCCACGAAAATAAGGTAAGCTAAGTACATTTTAGGCATTTCTTTTTCATTAATAGCAACATTATAAAACTTTTTGTGAGCTTTTTGATAACATAAATCAATTAAATGAGGTGGGTAGCAGAGATCGTTTCCTATCTTTTTTATGTATTCTATTTCTTGGTCCAGATATTGTGGACTCGTGATACACAAAGCACGTAGGAACATAGAAGAAAAAATTGAAATTTTAAAATTAAGATGGTGGCCAGAATAAAAATGTACATATGTTAAATTATTTGTGGGTTTTCTATAAATACTGAATTTGCATTGGAAAGATTCTCTATGTATTAATACATCTAGGAAAGGGATGACATTGTTATTTTCAATTTCAACAGTGAATTTTATGGATGGCACTAAATTATTCAATTTAGACAGTAAATCATTTACATCAATACCACCAGGTAAGACTACTAAGATATCATCGACATATCGGTACCATTTTAAGGGGATAAGTGTGATATTCGGGAGGTGTTGTCTCTCAAAAAAATTCCATATATAAGTTTGAAAGGAGAGGTGATAAAGGGTTACCCATGGCCATACCAAATATTTGTTGGTAATATTCTCCATTAAAAATAAATCTGCAATCACAAATACATAACTTAATTAAGGAAATTATGTGACTAACGGACATAGGCAATTCATGCAGTACAAGTTCATTACTTAAATATTCTAGCACAGAGTCAATAGGGACTTTTGTAAACAAAGAACATACATCAAAACTGACAAAAATATTGCTTGGGTTTAGTACAATGTTATTTAATTTTTCTACAAGATCAAGAGAATTCCGGATGTGTGAATTAGATACAGTTCCTAGTAGCGGGGATAAACAGTTTAGTAAGATATTTAGATAGTAAGCAATTGATCCTACAGTACTAATAATTGGGCGGCTCCTCCTTTCTGTAAAGTGAAAATCGCCCTTATGGCTAATCTGGTAGTGTCAGTTTGTATATTAAGCCTTCTTTTGACTATGTTGTTCTTTGTAAAATCAGTTTGCCTCAGTAAAGGGTCCGAACAGGACCGAAAGTACTTAGCTATCTCGTTTTTTCATTTTTTCCTCGTGGCAAAAAAAACCTTTTATTTATACATAGCATCACGTTTTATATACTTCGTGATCAAGTTATTCATCATGAGGGCCACGTTTACTTTTGCTTTCCTGTTCCCACTGCTGAGCTGTTTCGTCACCTCTTTCTGCAAGTCTTTACAAGCAGCGCACTCTACCAGAATTCACCTGAAATTCCTGAAAAATGCCTGGCGGAACAAGTGTTACCCAAATCATTGCTACCATACCGCATAAGAAGATACGTCAACATCCTTTTAATGAATTTTCATCAATCATATTAAAACGTCACATTGCTGCCGCAAAAATGGAGGAAAAGGAGAAATTTAAGAACTGGTAAAAGCCCGACGTAACTTCAACTACTCGATTCCCGCTGATTGGAAACACGCATTAAGGCAAGAAATATATGGAAAACTTCATAGAACTACAGACACTTTGATTAGAAAACTGGACAGAAAATTAAACAACCTTATCAACGACAGTGATTGGACCAATAATGCTAGAAGTGATTGTGTGGTGAATTTATCGAGCAAACAAATATGTGATAATGCAGTGCGCGCATTAGGCTTTGGGTTGTCTGTCTTCATTTGTAACAAACCCTCAGCATTATCAATAGCGACATCTCTATATAAGTTTGAAAAAATACTGTGACCTACCACAAATCATTTAGACATTATCAAAGGCATGACATATAGTGCTACGCATGCCTACCATGAAAATAACTTCCCCGCTCGCTACAGAAAAGGTTTAAAAAAAAGAATTAAAGAATGATAATAGCTTACACATTACCAAGGCTGATAAATCCAATAGTTAGTGATTCTTGACAAAACTGACTACATATCACGCATGCATACTTTACTAGAGGATGAAATAACTTACAAAAAACTCGCAAAAAATCCGTTGGACCAAGTAATAAAAAAACTTTAATATCAATATCAAACAAATTCTTAAAGATAAAAAAGAACTTTTGTGTAAGTTAACTGTAAAGTGTCCCTCATTACCTTATTTATATGGCCTAGTCAAAACTCATAAGGAAAACAAACCTATGCGCCCAATTATTAGTACTGTACGATCAATTGCTTATAAACTATCTAAATATCTTACTAACCTGTTATCCGCGCTACTAGGAACTGTATCTAATTCACACATCCGGAATTCTCTTGATCTTGTGGAAAAATTAAATAACATTGTACTAAACCCTAGCGATATTTTTGTCAGTTTTGATGTATGTTCTTTGTTTACAAAAGTCCTTATTGACTCTGTGCTAGAATATTTAAGTAATGAACTTGTACTGCATGAATTGCCTATGTCCGTTAGTCACATAATTTCCTTAATTAAAGTTATGTATCTGTGATTGCAGATTTATTTTTAATGGAGAATATTACCAACAAATATTTGGTATGGCCATGGATAACCCTTTATCACCTCTCCTTTCAACTTAATATATGGAATTTTTTTGAGAGACACCTCCCGAATATCACACTTATCCCTTAAAATGGTACCGATATGTCGATGATATCTTAGTAGTCTTACCTGGTGGTATCGATGTGTAAATGATTTACTGTCTAAATTGAATAATTTAGTGCCATCCATAAAATTCACTGTTAAAATTGAAAATAACAATGTCATCCCTTTAATATTAAAATTTCAATTTTTTTTCTTCTCTTCCTACGCGCTTTGCGTATCACGAGTCCACAATATCTGGACCAAGAAATAGAATACATAAAAAGATAGGAAACGATCTCTGCTACCCACCTCATTTAATTGATTTATGTTATCAAAAAGCTCACAAAAAGTTTTATAATGTTGCTATTAATGAAAAAGAAATGCCTAAAAATGTACTTTGCTTACCTTATTTTCGTGGATTTGAAACATAAAATCAATATTTCAAATCGTTTAATGTTAATGTAGTGTTCTCTTATAACAATATCATTAAAGATATTGCTAATTAAAAATAGTCCCGTAACAAATAACAACATCATTTACAAAATTCCTTGTAAGGATTGCCCATCGTTTTACGTTGGTCAGTCAAGTAAAAATTTATGTGTTCGGATTAAGCAGCATATGTATTCAGTTAGAACAGCCCAGACTTCAAATGCACTGTTTATCCATCTGAGTGAAAAATCTCATTGTATTAATTGGAGTGATACCTCGGTAATTGCTAGATCTAATGATTATGTTTCAAGAAATCGGCAATTATACAAATCACTAATAAAAACAACCTAAATCTTTTGTTGGGAATGTACCATTTTGAACCCATATATTTGTAAGATGTTTATGAAGGACCTCAAAATAAATGAACAACTAATAAATTAGTCCCACATGTATATAGTTATTATTTCTCTCTCTCTCTCTACTCTCTTCAATCTATCTCTCTCTCGCATCTCTCTCCTCTCTCTCTCTCTCTCTCTCTCTCTGGTGATATTCTCTCTCCCTCTTTCTCTTGCTCGATATATATATATTTATATTTTCTTTCGTTTTTTCATTAATAATAATTTTTGTTGGGAAAATTTGTGTAAAAAATTTCATGATATTAAATTGTATATGCTCCCGTGTTTTTTTTTCAAAATGTACTGTTTTTCTGAAGAATCACTTGTTTACTTCGGGTATCCTTCAAGGTGTGGCTAGCCTCTGGCGGCTCCTCCTTTCTGTAGAGTGAAAATCGCCCTTATGGCTAATCTGGTAGTGTCAGTTTGTATATTAAGCCTTCTTTTGACTATGTTGTTCTTTGTAAAATCAGTTTGCCTCAGTAAAGGGTCCGAACAGGACCGAAAGTACTTGGCTATGTCGTTTTTTCATTTTTTCCTTCGTGGCAAAAAAACCTTTATTTATACATAGCATCACGTTTTATATACTTCGTGATCAAGTTATTCATATATATATATATATATATATATATATATATATATATATATATATATATATATATATATATATCTATATATAGTATATATGGTACACGATCACACACGTACACACACATTTATATAGATTAAAAAAAAATAATATACTAATCATATACATCATACATACAACAATACATACAACATTACAATTATATATATATATATATATATATATATATATATATTATATATATATATATATATATATAAATGCGTAGTCCTTCAATGTTTAAGCTATGGATTACTTCTGTACCGAAATGTAGGGAAGCCTGTATTCTACAAAAACAAATCTAGTGGGATTCAAGAGCTTCAGCAATATACCGAGGTAAATATAAATAAATTTGTAAACAAACTAGTTCTCCACGAGTTAATAACGTGGAGTCAGTGATAGAGGTAAAACTGTATTTTCTCAGCAGGACCGTCTTCATATTGTCAGTAAATAACTCATCTACATATTAGGAATGCATGCACATTAAAGTTTTTTTTTCTTTTTGCCAGCAGGGGCTCTTGCTCGTAGAACAGCCCTTAAAAAGGGCTTTCTACGAGACCTTTCTTTAATATCATTACAAAACGACCTTCAGTCTAAAACAAGGACTTTTTAACCGATATTCTTCCGAGTTACATACATACATACATACACACACACACACACACACACACACACACAAGAAAAGTAAAACAACCCAAAATTTCCCCTCTGTGTAAAGAGCGATTGCCTTTTCCTCTCACCGATCTGTTGGCACTGAGCAAAGATATATATGTACTTCTGAACGCATAAGTCAAAGAGAGAGAGCAAGGATCACTGTTGCATAGAGGTATCATTACACGCGCTTCCCACTTGACAGCTCTTCCTAGAGTGATTCTAATTGGAGTGATTTTAATTTGGGAACACTCATAAACAGAAGCAAGTGACAGAGTCTGGTTCACGATGCGGAATCCATCCATGAGTTTGACAAGAAGCTTCCACTGTCTTGAAAATGGTCAGTTACGACACAGTTATTCCACAAGAATAATCACTATAAAAGTCAGGAAATTACGAGCAAAATCACATATGTTTGTCTGCTCATCCTTCTGTTCGCCTTTCTGCTCCCTAACCTTGTCAGACCAAGTGAATAATATTATCAAAACAGACTGATGAAAGATAACCTTTGACGGGGGTGGGGGGTTGTGAATAGGGGGGGGCAAGGTCGCCGAGAATGGCGTCTTTGAGACCTTCCTTTGATGTGAGCGTCGACTCGATCGAAATGGCGAGGACAACTTCATTTATTTCCAATCCTCGAGGGGAATTATCTCATTACTTCGAGCCTTTTGATGATCCGATGTCTGCAACTGTTTGTCTTATTTACCGAGATACCTCGTGTCAGGTGGCTTAGATAAACCCGATTTTCAGAGGGAGACAAAAATGGGAAAAATCCGCCGAATTTTCATCCGGCGTAATCGAGTTTTCTGCACGTCGCACAGTCAAGGCCACTGAAAATAGATCTATCTTTCGGTGGTCTCTGTATCATGCTGCATGAGCCGCGGCCCATAAAACTTTAACTATGACCCGGTGGTGGCCTGGCCTATAGAGTTGTCAGACACACGATTATGGCCAACTTTAACCTTAAATAAAATCAAAACTACCGAGGATAGGGGGCTGCAATTTTTATGTTTGATGATTGGAGGTTAAATGATCAACATACCCATTTGCAGCCCTCTAGCCCCAGTAGTTTTTAAGATCTGGGGGCGAACAGAAAAAGTGCGGACGGACAGACCAAGGTGGCACAACAGTTTTCTTTTCAGAAAACTAAAATGAGAAAAGAGGAATCCATCAACATTAATTATTTCTAAAGTGGATATAAAACAAGCGCATTTTTACTACAGCTGGTTCTCTTAAGGTAGATTCTTGGATGAGCTCTATGCTTACGAGACATTTGTTTGGCGGCCGCTGATTGGTAGGTACCGGGAGGTAGGCAGCTCCCAGCCAATCAGCGGCCGCCAAACAAACTTCATGCAGGCATAGGGATCACCGAAGAATCTACGTTAAGTGAACCAGCTATAGTCTTCAGTCCATTCAGGAGCATTCTCTATATTTCTTTTCACTACCCGATCCGATTAATATCAAAAGGGCGGTTTGAAATATGACGCCCATTTTTATTCTGCGACTTTTAACAGGATGAATTAAAGGATCAAGATCTTGAAAGAGAATTCGAGCCGAAAATATAACGACTCCAAAAAGATTAATATTTTTAAGCTAAGATTTCCTCTTTTCTGTGCTGTCAAAATTTATTTCTTTTCTATTTGATCTGCCTTGAAAAAGATCTTATACTTCAATAGCTATAACGCAAGTTGACATCTATACTTTGTCTCATATATATATACTATATATATATATATATATATATATAGATATATATATATATATATATATATATATATATATATTATATACTATATATATATATATATATATATATATATATATATATATATATATGTATGTATATGTAATATATATAGCTAATATATATATATATATATATATATATATATATATATATATATATATATATATAATATATATATATATATACACACACATATATTGAGGCAGATATATGTTATGTGTGTGTGCATGTGTGAGTGCGTGTGTAGGTCCAGCGTTTTCTAATTTTCCATCAGTTCTTTTTCTTTTTCCCCGATGCTTATTATGACTGGGTATTTTAAAATACCGCTCATGTGATGCATTTCATTTTTATTATCATTCCGGTAAGCCTTGAAGCTGATACGGCCTTGCTTTGTCAATTAGCACTTGATGCCGAACTTTTTAAGTTAATTTACTTTCAAATTACGAAGAGGGATGTGAATGGACATCGCCTACCCAAAATATGATTTATGAAAGAGATGATAGGGTAGAATATTCGTCTGGATATGGACGTTTCTCTCTCTCTCTCTCTCTCTCTCTCTCTCTCATCTATCTGACTCTTACTTAGCCTCCCTTCATGTCATTTATTTCCTGTTTTTTTTTTTTATATTCTTCTGTCACACAATATCCTTGCCACCAAGCCGCTTACAGTAGACCCTAGTATTTTTGGTATTGTCGACCTGTTCTAAATCTAAGCTTCTTCCATCTTATATAAATTACTTATCCATTCCCAGATTACTGCATATATAACAAGTTTTAACCGCATTAATTAACCTTCATAAAATCCCACTGGAGAGATTGCGATATGTAATGATTATTACATGATAAAAGTAATGTGGGAACTTTCCTTAAAAGCCGTACACATAACGTAATCAGGTCAGGGGTTGAACCGGAAAGTCTGCCCATAAACCACTGGAGCGCCTCAGTGGCGTGGTTGGTATGGTGTTGGCGTCCCACCTCGGTGGCCGCGGGTTCGATTCTCGGCCATTCCATTGAGGAGCGAGAGATGTGTATTTCTGGTGATAGAAGTTCACTCTCAACGTGGTTCGGAAGTCACGTAAAGCCGTTGGTCCCGTTGCTGAATAACCACTGGTTCCATGCAACGTAAAAGCCCCATACAAACAAACAAACAAACAAAAACCACAGCCCAGGATAGATGTGACCCTTAGCTAAGCACAGATAGAAACACACAACAACCACCTAATTCCGTGGGAAACCTACTTCGGCTCTCATGGGATGACGTGTCTTATCCTAGATAAGTAGTATTCGTTCGTACACATGTATCTTTTGTTAGGTTTGCTAGCCTATGGATTTGTAAACCAATCTGTAACAATCACTTCTTCTCGTTTAGACATTCAAGTCTTCTCTGCAAAGCTATCTCAAGATGTAAAACTTGAATAATACAGTATATTTTGCTACCTCTGTGTTACCACGACTTACCCTCCAATCAACTTGATGAACATGAATCTAGAGTTTAGAAAATATCTTCCTGGTCGCAGAGAGAGAGAGAGAGAGAGAGAAGAAGAGAGAGAGAGAGAGAGAGAGGGCTCTGTGAACCTTTTTCCTAACACATCGCTATCCGCTTCAGCGAATCAAAAGTACCCATGTAGACCTGTTGTATCCAGGTTCTACCACAAATGTACCTCCCCCTTAGATGGTGCTGTTCGCCAATCTTCACGACCGCTCGTAATCTTTCATCTAGTATTTTTTTGAGACGTTAGATAAATGTTCTGTCAGTTTTATTTTCCTGTAATTACCATATTCCATAACATCGCCTTTCTATTTGCCATCGGATTTGCTTTTCCAGTCATTTGATATTACTTCCTCTTTCCAGATTTCCTTTAACAATTCCAGTGTCCGTCCTTTCCCCCAGTCATCACATATAATTACATTTACACAAATAATATATATATATACATATATATATATATATATATATAATATATATATATATATATATATATATATATATATATACGTATGTATGTATATATATATATATGTGTATATGTATATATATATATATACTATATATATATATATATATATATATATATATATATATATATATATATATATATATATATATATATATATATAATATATGTGCGTGTGTGTGTCCCAGTTAGTGGGTGAATATGTGTTTATCATTTTATGTCTCATTTTGTGCCTTTATTCGTATGATTCTTTTCCCTAATTACAACATGAAAAGGCGTGTACTCCACATATACTTTTTAATGATTGTTGCATAATTGCACTAATGCACTGAATTCCATATAATTAATCAGCATAAATCTGAATTATACAGTAGTGGTAACAAATGATTTCCCGACTGGAAAGAGGAACATTTGCATACATAAATATGCATTAATTGCTTACAGTCACTAAATATATTAACATCAAAAAAGCCTCTACTGCCTACCGTATACTACTGTTGCAAACTGACGTTGAATCACTTAGTAGCTTTTTAGTAATTCCTTCTGTAGCTAAATATATACATACATATATACATATATATAGATATATATATATATATATATATATATATAATATGTATGTATATCTATGTGTATATTAGATATAATACACACACATTTATATATATATATACATGTATATATATATATATATATATATATATATATATAGATATATATATATATATATATATATATATATATATATATATATGTTGCTCAGCAAATTTAAAGTACATCTCTCTCAGATTTAAATAGTAATTGTGGAGCGGTGTTTCCATTAGGAAATGAATACATATCCTCTTGAACTTTCAAGAGTTTTAAGTCTGCAGACCCCCATCCAAGCCTAGTAAGGTTCCCACTTCCATATACACGAAAAACTTTATTGATGATTTATTGGCTAGCCAGAGCCTCTGCCACTTAAAAATTCAAAACTTACAAATAGCTATACCTCTGCATTTCATGGCCACAGAGCTCAAAGATGTCTACCTTGTTTCAAAACCCGCCTCAGTTTTGCGGGTACTACCCAAAGAAAGGCTGGAGCCAGTCCTATGACGCCCCCAGTCATAACCTTACATATCAGCCAGGTGCTGAGTTGGTCACTTAGTACCAGGACACTGGATGCTCTCCTCAGCATGCGCACTTCTTTACATTGGATACATGGATGCTCCTTTGCATTGGATACATGGATGCTCACCTCAGCATGAGCACTTCTTTACATTGAATACATGGATGCTCTCCTCAGCATGAGCACTTCTTTACATTGGATACATGGATGCTCTATTCAACGGGAGCACTTCTTTACAATGGTTACATGGATGCTCTCCTCAGCATGAGCACTTCTTTACATTGGATGAAGCACTGAATATAATCTTGGAGATCCGGGGAAAGAGATGTTATACATGAGCGCCTTTACAGTTTGGAAAAATAATGCGAAGAAAGCTGTGTGATGAGACGAATTATATAGGTAGGGGTAGAGCCCAACCACAAAGAATTTCATTATTATTATTATTATTATTATTATTATTATTATTATTATTATTATTATTATTATTATTATTATTATTATTATTCAGAAGATGAAACCTGTTCATATGGAAGCCCACCAAATGGTCACTAACTTGAAATTCAAGCTTCCAAAGAATATGGTGTTCAATAAAAAGTAGGACGAGGTAAAGGGAAATAGAGAAAAAAAGAGATACCACTTATTAAAAAAAAAATTATAAATTAACAAGGCAGCAGTCATATTGGCTGCACAGCTTCCAACATCGAGGGAGGTAGACATTTATTTACCTCGTCAGGCCACATATTTTTCTCAACTAAGTAAAAGGGATTACTCTCAATAAAGTTAATCTTAATAGGTTTTGTGAATTCTGTTATCGTAACTACAATGCTGGGGACATTATCACTTGATACTATTGGTTACGCTGTACCCTATACTATCTGTACCCACTATAAGGGTAATTGAGACGGGATTTATACATTTATACCCAGTAATCCTTCAATTCTTACATAAGCCAAAAGATCCTACCAGTTATGAACTTAAGTTATAGATGAAACGCGGACGATTTTTGAAAAGTTTTGTAATAATTATAAGCGGATCCTACCCGTTATAGATGAAACGCGGACGATTTTTAAATAGTTTTGTAATAATTATAACCAAATGAATAATAATGCGCTTGAGTGGATGCCCATTGTTGCTGTGAAGACACTTTATAATTATTATACTAATCAGTCCAAGAGGGACTCCTCCTTATGGCAACGGTGAACGCTATAGTTCCCGAACATCAGCATAAATCTGAATACGCCGCTTACAGTAGACTCTAGTATTTGATATTGTCGACCTGTTCTAAATCTAAGCTTCTTCCATCTGATATAAATTACTTATCCATTCCCAGATTTCTGCATATATAACAAGTTTTAGCCGCATTAATTAACCTTCATAAAATCCCACTGGAGAGATTGCGATATATAATGATTATTACATGATAAAAGTAATGTGGGAACATTACTGCTGTGAAGACACTTTATAATTATTATACTAATCAGTCCAAGAGGGACTCCTCCTTATGGCAACGGTGAACGCCATAGTTCCCGAACATCAGTAATTGCTTTTATGAAAGAAATATTTTGGTATCTGGGCGGGCAGTAAGCACAGATAGTAATACTTGAGAGAGAGAGAGAGAGAGAGAGAGAGAGAGAGAGAGAGAGAGAGAGAGAGAGAGAGAATAAAACATAAGGAGGCCTTTGAATGGCCAGTCTTAATGGAAAAAGGATAGAGTACATCTGAAAAGAGATCGTAGTAGGGAACGAAATTGGTAACCAATAAATTTGGAAGGAAATTTTAGGAAAAATATTTGATAAATGATAGAATGAAGAAATTAAGATTTAACAAAATATAAGATTAAACCTAAAGGAAAGTTAAAATGTATACCAATTTACTTAATGGTAAGATATTAGACGTAAATTATAATATTCAAGAAGAACACTAATATATATAGTCCTCAAGATGGTAAGTTCTTGAAAGAAATGTGATAAGAAAATAAGGCTTGTAATAAAGTCAGCTATGAATTTATCCACAAGAAAACATTCGGAAATATCACATGCCATAGCAAATAACGTGATGTTTTGTGTGGGCAAGGAACCTCGAAATCAACAAGTTTCAGTAACTTTCACAAAAATTTTTGTTAATAAAGCCAGTGAACAAACTTAGCGTGGAAAGACTGAATTTGAACAAACTGAAGCATCAGTGAAGAGGTTTAGAGTAGAATATGAAACATCTAGGGCCAAATTATTTTCCTTAATGAATGTATCTTTCAAAGATATTAGAACATCCTTGTCCTATCTCTTTTTTTAATCCCTAGCTGATTGTTTAAATCCTGTCTATGGCCTGTATCAAGATAGCGTGTTGTGATTTCCCTGTGATTCTTTCTGTCTATGGATTTCTAAGTTCTTCTAATCTAACTTCCAAACACTTTTCCAAGCATTTGTTGTCTGTACCACTGCTATACAAAACTATTAGTTAAGTTTTGTATATTTAGGATATAAGTTTCGGGTCACAAAACTGTCAAAAAATTTTGGAATACAAAGTAGCCTTAGCTACTTCATCAAACAAATTCTAAGGACTTATATTCAACACGTAATCGAAAATGTTAAAATGCTTGAAAGGGATTGCTGTAATGTTCATCTTTGCAAAACAAGATTAATTGCCGAAAATTGGGAGGCAATTTTTTTTTTATTTCAAAATTGCTCATTGCAAAAGAGTAAATTTTGTTAACGTACCAAATACAAAACACTCGTTTAAAGATGAGGAGTAGAGACTACAGATTTTAAGAAAGTCTTCGTGTGCGCGTTACTATGAATGGGGGAGAAATCTCTGACCCACGTCAGGCCCGAACTCTGGCCTCTCAAGTGAGAGTCCAGGGCAGTAGCAATTCCTCCAAATACATAATAAAAGAAGCTGGAACCTAAGGCTTATACTCCTCAGTTTTTTCTCAGGCAGGTAC
>NC_061092.1:24515174-24535174 GCF_015104395.2 Macrobrachium nipponense
AACTGGAATGGTGAGTTAGTCTGATGAACTCTTTATATTTGATTACGCTATTCACTGATTGAGGGTGAATTCTTCAATTGCAAAAATGTGTTCAGTTTGTAAAACATGCAAGTTGAGTCCAAGGTACATTTTTCAACTGAATATGTGTAATTAGGGTTAAAAATGGGAAAATTATCCTAATGCCGCATTTATGCATTTCCTGGAAATAGGAACTTTTAATTTAGCTAAATTTATGGTTTGGTATCCAAAGCTTATGGCCTATTTTCTGTCTAAACTTTAAAACTAAATTTCACGTTCTGTTGACATGCATACAAAGAAAAACATGCGTAAAAGATAAAAGAAATCGCAAAATGCTATTCTCACGAATATATAAATGTACATATTATATGGATTTCTATAGAATGTGGCATATTGCTAATCTAAACTTTATTCCACTTGCCATCGGTACTTTCCTCCCATTCACAGAACCTTCCCATATGTTTTTTCGTTGTAAGAATTATTCTGTAGAATCACCAAAACTAACTCAATTAAAATTTCCCATCTTTTTTCCCATCGCGTCCAAGTAAAATAAAAATGAAAGCGACACTTAATAGATTCTTTTGCTTTGAAGTTATTTGGCGTAGTTTGCCTCAGAAATACGAGTCAACAGTTTCTTTTTTCATGAAATAACTGTGATACCAATATTCTGAGCTATTTATCAAACTCATAGGGGTTTGTTCAGTCATCAGATGGTATATGATGAAAAGCAGAAATGTACAAATATGTAAAGGGTCCTGAAAATGAAAATGAACAATGAACCAGATTCATTGCTGGATGTTGGGAAACTCAAGAGTACATCGTAAATTCTTTCCCTCTCGTGTTCATAGGATATTGGGGATTTAATCTTCCAGCAGAATCTCTCTCTCTCTCTCTCTCTCTCTCATACACACACACACACACAATTAGAGACGCAACTAATATTCGATCAAATTTATTATCCTAATCTTAGGATGTCAAATGCATATTGAGGACTAAAATTCACGGTTATTCACTAATAATCCTTATGTCATTTAATATACTTTTTTTTCAAATATACCTTGAGGGTCGCTTTCTGAAATACGAGTGATTATACACTGCTCCGATAAAGTGAATAAATATTGTTAGCTAGTTCTCTGCGTCTGCAAAAAGTATATCTTAGTTTTTACCAGACCACTGAACCGAGTGACAGCTCTCCTAGGGTTGGCCCGAAGGATTAGACATTTTTACGTGGTTACCAGCAACGGGACCTACAGCTTATTGTGGGATCCGAACCACAATATATCGAGAAATGGATTTCTAATCACCAGAAATAAATTCCTCGATTCCACGTTGGTATAGCGGGGAATCGAACTCGCGACTACCGAATCGGTAGGCGAGCACGTAAAGCACTTGTCCAACGAAGAATTTAAACACAGAAAATACGGAATAAAAAATAGTTTATTTTACTCATTTTCCCGCGTCCGAAATGTGGCTTTACAGGAATACCTACCCGTTCCACAACTTTTTATCGGGTTTGATACGACAATACGTAAAGGAAAAACTGTAAAAATTCATATATCTTTTTTTTCAGATTTCTAAAAAGTCTTTCATGGATACCGAACTTTATTTCTTTCCCTCTTTTACAAAGCCATATCTCTCTCTCTCTCTCTCTCTCTCACTCTCTCTCTCTCTCAGGTATTTAGATGCAGCGGGAAACATATGTAAATTAGTTTTGTAGTTTATAAAGTTTACCCTTACCCGGTGAAAGCTAAAAAAAATATACAGGAGAGGAAAGAAGAGCGTCAGGGTAAAAAAAAAAAAAAAAAATAAAACCCAAAGAAACTACAAGAAAAAGAGGAAAAGTACCAAAGATAGTAATTTCTTCTTCTTTTTAGCTAAAACGCCGTTGGAATATTGAGTTGCAAACCAGATTTTTAACATACATGCATGGCATTTTCGTTTCACTCTCAATCGTTTTTAAACGGATAACGAAACGATCACCGCGGATTTACTTGTAAAATATTCACTTCTTCCATTTGTATGAAAGCCGGTTGATAAAAAGTAGCGGATAAAATACATAATACAATTCTCTCTCTCTCTCTCTCTCTCTCTCTCTCTCTCTCTCTCTCTCTCTCTCTCTCTCTCTTACGAAATATGACACCTATTTGAAAGAGACAGTTTTGTGACGCACGTTTTGTTTCGCTGTTAATCATACTAAAGAGAATTTATAAAAAAAAAAATAAAGAGAGAGAGATCAGAACCCATAAGACTTACGGTAATGGGCCTGTTATCGTCTCCATTTTCTTAATGGTAGCCGGTAATAGTCACGGGGGGAAAAAAAAGTCACGGAAAAAAAAAGTCATAATTTTAGCTTGGAAAAAAAATCACAAGAAAAAAAAAGTCATTAATTTACGTCTTTTGTTTATGTTTTTACGGTAATCACCAACGGTCTTTGTACCAAACACGCCCCAAAGGATACATACCGGGTCAAAAGCCTTGGGGGTCACTTCCTTGGAAATATTAGTGACCTTTTTAGTCCAGTGACTTTTTTACCTGGATTCTTCTTAATAATGTGCGAGAAAACCTCACAGGACTTTACAAGAATGACCTAAGCTACTGCAGCGAAGTTATTAAAAATAGTAGGGTTATTAAAATTGCTTGATTTCTGCTTTTCAAATGAAAAAGATAACCAATCTTCCTTTGTTATGCTGAGTAAAATGATAAAATACAGTTATGTAAGTGAAAAACTATTTATTCATAAGAGATATCAGAGCTTTTAAAAACAAGAATTTATGCGTCATAAATACTTCTTATCTTCAATGTCGGATTCCAGCATTTACACTGCTGGATGTTGCTTTGTTATGACCTTTTTAAGTTTCATTGGCCTAAATCCCAAACTAAACATCCTATAGTTACTAGATTTCCATCAACCGAGCTTTTTATGTCTAGGCCAGTCCCTTACGACGCTCCTGATTGGCTGTTGATAAGCTAATCACAGGGCTGGAAAAGCTCAGTCTCTCTCGAGCGTTCATATGGGTAGGATCTGTGTTTCACCTCTCCTGAGGGATACGTCTTTCAAAAGTATCACCCAGGAGAGGTGGAACATACATGCGCCTATCTGAACTCTCGAGAGATTCTGAGATGTTCCAGCCCTGTGATTGGCTTATCAACAGCCAATCAGGAGTTTCGTAATGGACTGGCCTAGACATCAGATGCACGGTTGATGTGAATCTACTATAGTAATAATGACATATTCTCTTACGTAGATTAAGCTTTCAATGATATGGAAATGTGGGGATAACAATAAAAACATAATCTGTTCAAGTCCCATCTGTCTCCGTCCTCGTCCATGTGATTGTATCTGCATGAATCAAATGAAAGTTTTGTTTGTTTGTATGGTGTCTTATTACGTTGCATGGAACCAGTGGTTATTCAGCAACGGGACCAACGGCTTTACGTGACTTCCGAACAGCGTCAAGAGTGAACTTCTATCACCAGAAATACACATCTCTAACCCCTCAATGGAATACCCGAGAATCGAACTCGCGGCCACCGAGGTGGCAGGCCAAGACCATACCGATCAGGCCACTGAGGCGCTCGTCAGATGAAAGTTCTCGGTAGGATCTTCTACGATAAGTCCTCAAAGACCCAGTCGTCTACTTGCGTTTATATTCAATAAAATCCGTCACCTGGTAATGGATGTAGCTCCAAGAATATTTATTGCTCCACGAAGAGTGGGAATATGTGAAATAAAAAAAATAATAGTTGGATACAGGACACAAATAAACGAGTTGGGTCGTAAATCTGTAGAGCTGGCTGGCTCTATGGGCCACATCGGAGAAGAACGGTAAATAAAACTACCTTCTTCTTCTTCTTCTTCACACTATCCCCCAGATTTAGGGGTATCCAGGGACGAGGTTCTCCTTCGTCAGTCTGGAAAAGAAGGAACAGACAGACAATCACGGATGAATTCGTTTACCTTCACCTTTGAAGTTTATTTATCACGGTTTTTCATCCATTTACTGATCGTGTTCTTGGATTTCCACGCTATTCTCAGACAGATATAATATTATGAGTGTTTCTGCTTAAAATTCTTGAAATCGGCAGGGATGATTCACGTCCCATTTACGGGTTTATTTCCTGTTAAATCATATCGTTAGACAAATTACTCCTTGCACTCACGAGCTGAAACTTATGGCATTTCATGGATAAAATCAGTTAGTTAAACAAAATATACATACACACTTACACATACGCACGCACCCGCACAAACACACACACAATATATATATTATATATATATATATATATATAGTATATATATATATATATATATATATATATTTATGAATACATACACATACCCTATACAATATATATATATATATATACTATATATATATATATATATATATATATATATATATATATCAAGAGCCAGCAGGAAAAATGAAAAGCAGTAGTACCTAGCGCTTTCGTGTATTCTTGATACGCCTCATCAGGGTACAATATATATAAATATATATATATATATATATATATATTATATATATATATATATATATATATATATATATATACACGTACAAAATAGTACTGGTCAGACGAGCGGTCCTTCGCTAATAGCAGGAAATGAAGCACAGTATGTGTTTCTAGCATTCGGTGTTTAATTGAATTTCAAGAGTAAACAAGGCCCACAACAAACAGTTGTGCTGGAGCACAAACAGCTTGGTTGGAGGCAATAATGCATTTGGATTGTCCTGTTTACCCTGGGTAGCGGAAGCTTAAAAACCCAAACCCGTTAGTGTTCTACATGTTGAGACCTTCTCATTTCCCCAGCTAATAAGAGGTGTTGCGTAGCTTAAAAAAAAATAGGAGTGTTGACGGTTTACCTTCTTCCATGCAACGAAAAGACAGGTCTCTTCGTCAATCATTTTTCAAAGACGCCACTGGGAGAATGCCGAGGAAGTAGGAATGGGACTTTTAACAGAAATGGCTCAGCTCGAGAGCAGTCAGCAAATGAAATGATCAGAAATTGAATTATTCAGAGGTAAAAAAGTTATTTTTTCCGATAATTTAAACTTCGATAAAAGTCCCAAATGTTACCACATTTACTTTTAAAGCTGAAAGAAACTTAACATCAGTTACTCACTGTAATCGTAGAAGAGATGGGACTGATATTTTATAATAATGCACACGCATAAAAAAAAAAATAAAACTTTTTCGCGAAATCGCAAATATGACTATTTTCTAGATATTACTTCTCCTCTTCAGTTTTCCCCACGATGAAGATGAGACGTGATATTTGAGAAATAAATTGTCTTTTTCGTAACAAGTCATTTTCATATTCATGACGGTTCTACATTGCGCCTCCCACACCAAATTCTCAATTAACGATGGTCAACGGCACAACAGCGGCCAATCAGCAGTTCGACAAGTACCCAAGTGGTGTAGCCCCCGAAGCCTTTAGAGCACAATAACCTCAGCAAAGTTTGATGATGGTTTCGTGTGTGAGTGTGTGCGTATGAGAGAGAGAGAGAGAGAGAGAGAAATAACCTGTTTCAGTGTCCACTTTCTGAATGCCCACCTACGTAGCCGTGTCTTTCCAGTTGTCAGTGCAAGTTGTTCTGCATTAGCCTATCTTTTGTTCTTGTGATGTAGATAGCATACGATTTGCTTCACTTAAGACTGCTAGTTGTGTGTTCCTCGTTGCCCATTATGCCTCCTCTGGGAAGCAGAGAGAGAGAGAAAGAGTATGAAATGCAGCTGGAACGGCTGGGGTAAGAAGAGAAAGAGGCCGGAAAGGAGCGCCAAGAGAGAGAGAGAGAGAGAGAGAGAGAGAGAGAGAGAGAGAGAGAGGAAAAGGAGCGCCATGAGAAAGAAAAGCAACGACATAGCGAGCTAACCTAGGCACAACAGAAGGAAATGAAGCAACCGCATCAATTAGCTTTAAAGGAAGAAGGTATCTGAGCTCGAAAAATCCAAGCAGGACGGTGCCACGGCACTGACCCAACCCCGGCGGTCTCCGCTCCTTCCATCATCTCAAATACCAGCCACCTCATGCCTCACTGGAATGACGCAGAGCCAGAGGCGTGGCTGGAACGTGTGGAAACCCTCTTCTGTACAGTATTAATGGTACTACCTCTGGTTTGTGTAACTTAGGTAAGGCATATACGTATGTAAGGTACCTTAGGAAGCCTTGATTGCAATGTGTGGAGTCCCTCTTCTCTAGAGTATTAATGGTACTAACTCTGGTTTGTGTAACTTAGGTGAGGCATATATGTAAGATAGCTTAGGAAGCCTTGATTGAAATTTCTTTAGGTCACATCCGCTCCTGTGATACATCCAACTTACGATTTAAACTGGATTGCACATGGTCTATGGAATTCTTCTCAATTCTTGATGTATATCTTGATCACTGAGGAAGATCATAATTTTATCCTCGTGCGCAGATTAATCCATGATTGCAACCTTTCCACTTTTATCAACTCTTTTAATTACTACGTTTTGTTATTTTAAAGGGATGAAGGGCTTTCCCAAATTAACATGTGATAAAGATATTATTGACAAAGGTAGTAACTCCCAAAAGATAATCAAACTTTCTACACGAACAGATTCATAACAATGTCGTCTAAATAAAGACTGCCTATCCTTTTTCATTATTTCTGCTGACGTAATTTCCCAGTTCGAATCCTACCATTTAACCTCCCTGGTACCAATATTGGGGAATTTTTCTGTAAAAAATTGTTTTCTTACTCCTATCATGCCTTCTGTTTATACTATATATGAGGCTTTTAATAGTCCTCCTTAAACTCATCAGTAACTTCCAAAAACATTTTCAAAGTTATACAAACCATTTTCGCTTATGCTTCATCCAGACCATTTTTTATCCATCCTGCACAATGAACAGCTCAGTCCATCGATGCATGACCTTTCAGACATAATCTCTTCATTCAGGTCTCTACTCTGAGATCCGTTTGGCTAAACCTCTCTCTCTCTCTCTCTCCAGAAGTATTTGCTCCGTTTTATCCACAGTGTTCTCGAGTCTAAATTTATGGTGTAAGGTTAAGTTGCATACATTAGCTTCATTTGAACATTGCAAATTATAGCCCCAAGTCTGAATACTTTCAGCGGGTGACAGCAATCATCAAGTATGGAAAAAAAAAGCAGCCCCATTTCAGGAACTGATTTCTTCCTGAAAATACCTGCAAAGAATAATGGCCCTTCTTTCGAGAAAGAAAGTATGTATACATGTGAAACTGATCATTACTGTGTACGTGTTTATGAGTATACCGACGACGCCCTTGTGATAACAAGAAAACTTTAAATAGCGCAAACCATTTCATGTAATGTCTAAAATCATTATTATTAAATTATGTTTTCATCATATGTACTTTCGTCATTTTGCCATTTCCAGCCGATAATACCTATTACTTGCTAAAGAAAGCGAGATACTGCGTTCGCTTTTTAACGAATATATACTTTCTGGATCCTCAAAGCAAAACAGGATCTCCTTTGATATGACAGGAAAAGACAAGTGAAAGGACGCTAATGGTCTCTCTGTGTATTTCCTTTTTTTCCCTTTTTTTAACGAAGAGTAAAGGCAAAGCCAGCCTTTGTCCTGCGGCGCTTTGTCTGTCATAGTAGTTAGAAATGTTTCACTTACCTAAATGCCAGACAGCCGTCGTTAAAACACTTGCTCTTTTTATTCGCCGCATTTTCATGACTTCTCAAGTCTGTTTTCGAAACTAATAAATGGTGGTTGCCCAAGGAAGTAGATGTTTTCTCTCTCTCTCTCTCTTCTCTCTCTCTCTCTCTCTCTCTCTCTCTCTCTCTTTATTTGTTTCGTGTTTTTTTTTCGAACACCGACAGCGAGACGAAACTTTCACTGGAAAAAGTACCAACTATTCTGTTACCCATTGCTGAAGCTAAACTCCGAATGTGATATAGTTCAGAAATAGGGTATTTCTGTTTTTGCTAATTTGCGTAACTTGCTAGCGCAGTTGGTAACGAGGTTGGTCTCTAATATAGAGAGCCGGTGTCACATCTTATTTGCACTCCCTTGAATTTGGACTCCCCAGTCATTCTTATTATTATAAGTATAAAAGTAAACCCCCATCGTTATTACATATGATAATTCTGTTATACAAAAAATTATAAATATAAACTTAAATAACATTCTGTTTCAAAATCAATATAAATCAAAATCAAAACATAGTAGTTAGAAATTCTTTGGTTACATACTTGTAAATATTGCTTGTATCTATATTTAATATACATCCTTTGTGCTTCTAATTTTATTTTTTCAAAAGAACAATTACTTTTGGCAGCTATTGTTTATATAACACATCCACAAACAATACAAATAGCCGGTGATCAACAAAATGGCAGTGTTTTTATCAACAATTGATTTTGCTTCTATATCATAGAATAATAATTTCAAGAAACTATAATCATTTAGTTTACAGCATTTCTTAAGGACAGAATTAAACCATTTCACTATATTTTTTCTTTTTCTCTACAGAAGTAAAAAATATGCATTTGATACTCGTTTTGTTTTCCCCGCACTGGTCACATTTTGAGTCTTCTTTTAATTTCAACATATGGAGCCTTTGTTTTGTTGCTAGTGACTCATGAATATACCTAAACACAAATTCCCTTTCCTCCACTTTAATGAATGTGCTATTAACATTTCTCCAAATATTTTTCCATTTAAGTGTCGGATAGTTATTTTCTACCATTGGGGCTTCTTTCCTCCAAATGATTGAATACATTTCTCTGTTATTTAGATATGGAAAGAGTTTGTTGTGATATGCTTTCCTAATATCATCTACTGCCAAAGAATAGTACTCAGGGGTAAATATGCTACTTCTGATAAGCTATCTAATTTTAACATACCATTCAGTCTTACAGAACAGTAATACCTGGTTAACCCGTTACAGTTTATTAGACTTTTAAGCAAGTTACACTGAATATTGATCTTTTTCCTTGCTTTTTCTTCAATACTTATTATCCCTAAACCTCCTTCTAATTTTGGTAAATGCAGGGTACTACGTTTTATAGGTCGATACATACCACACCATATATACTTGAAAATAATTGCATTCACCTTTTTGAGCTTGTTTTTTACTTAACGGAAGTGTTTGTAGCTACATACCACATTTTGGATAATATCAAAGAGTTGATTATTAGTGCTTTCCTTTCTGGTAAAGTGTTAGATACCTTTTACACAACATGTTAACTGCCTTTTCAATTTTTTTCTCTATATCTGACCAATTATTTCACAGTTTCCGCATACGAATTGCTGAAGTAAATGCCCAAAATTTTAGCACAGTCCACAACTTTGAAACAAGTTAACTTCCATCTCTTCTGCCTGACCATTCACCAATTCCTAAGATGACAGATTTTTCTTTATTTAATAATGAGCCAGTTGCTGCTTCAAATTTCTTTATTTCATAGTGAATCTCTATTAATGAATCATCGTCTGCAAAATTACTGTTGTATCATCAGCAAATCCCTGTAACTTTAATTTTTTCATTGTTTTGGTAACGTAAGAGGTACAATTTTTTTATTGGTTTTTAATGCTAGGTACAATGGTTCTTGGAAAATGACATACAATAACATTGATAGTGGACAGCCTTGTCTAACAGACCTTCTTACATTAAAGGTGTCTGTAAATAGTCCATTCACACATATCATACTTTTACATTCTTTATAGTATAATATTTTTAACCATGAAATAAATTTTTACTGAAAATCCAAACTTTTCCATAATTCTAAAAAGAAATGGCAAGTTCACCCTATCAAAAGCTTTGGACCAGTCCAAATTAAACATACCTGCATTCAAATTATTTTCTCTTACATAATTCATTATGTCTCTTATTGTATTATTGCAGTGAATTATGGATCTGTTTGGAGTACCACAATATTGTTCAGGTGATATGATTTTTTTCCAATTACAAGTTTCAAACGATTTGCCATTGGTTTTTGCTAGAATTTTATAATCAACATTTAACAAAGTGATTGGTTTCCAGTTTTCAACCATTTCCAAATTTCCACTTTTTGGACATAGTTTTATTATTCCTAAATTTTGTGATTCCGATAACTTACTTTCTTTCAGCATACATTTCATTACCTCTGAAAAATCGTTTTTTTATAATATACCAAAACCGTTTATAAAACTCCACAGTTAATCCATCACTTCCAGGTGATTTTCCTTTATTCATTTTATTCAATGATTCCCATAATTCATTTATATCAAAATCCTCCTCTAAAAGTTTATTGTCCTCTTCATCTACCTTTTTTTTGCATTTCTCAAGCAAATATGATTGTTCTTCGTGATTTCCTTCAGTAATTCATACATTACTTTAAAATGGTCTTTAAGATACACAAGAACAGCCTTTGTATCCGTTAGTATATTCCCACTATTACTTTTTATCTTCATTACCAGGTGATTGCCTTTATGCTGTTTCTCCTTCCCAAGCAAGTGCGATGATAATTTTTCCCCTTCCACTTTATCTTTTAATTTGCTCTTATTTTTACTCCCTCACAAAGTTCATTTTGAAGACAGTTTATTTTACTTTTCAAAGCATAAATTTCATCATATTATCATTCCAGCATTACATAAGCCATATAGATATTTTAATCGATATTGCAATAAATTATTAAACCAAACCATATTTTTCATTTGATTCCCTCGTTGCAACTTTAATGGAGAACCTTTTTACATTCCCTTTTAGCAAATTCCCACCATTCAATTACATTTTCAAAACTGTCTTTTTTTAGTTTTACATGACTCCAAAAGCATTCAAAGTTTTCGCCTATTCCTTCTGTCTCCAGTAAAGACGCATTTAATTTCCAAAATCCTTTCCCTTTTTGCACATCGCCTATCCTGAATTTAGCAATGACCATACAATGATCAGAGAGGCACCAGGCACTGTATCAGTACTTAACATATTATGGAGTAGCTGTTTTAGTATATAGGCGATCTATCCTAGAACCATAGCCTTTTCTAATGTAGGTATATTTTGGAATGCCTTTACAAGTGCAAGTTACATCTTTTATCCAACATTTTTTATGAAGGACTGCAATGATTTTGACACTATATTGTCCTTGCCCTGTACTGACATCTCTGTTGGAGTAACACAATTAAAATCCCCTCCGAAACTACATTTTCAATATTTTTACGAAAATAATATAAGATTTTATTGTTAAAAAATTCTTCTCTTTCTTTCTTTTTATCTGTACCTGAAGGGGCATAAATATTCACAACTGGAATTTCATAATTTAAACAAGATATTTTAGCTCCTATTATCTGTCCTTGTCCTTCCGTATCCATTTCCTTGCTAATGACAGACAAAGATTTAAACTATTTATACAAACTGCTGTACCTCCTTGGGTTTAACAAAACATCATAGTAATTTGTGAAAAAACTCAGAGCTTTTAAATCCTTCACATTATGCTCTTGCATAACAAAATATCTATATCATAATACCTAGACAAGGATAACAGCTTCATTTGTTTACAACGTCATTTAACCCGTTCACATTTAAACAGCCAATTGAGAGATTGAAGGCGAAAATTAATTAGATTCCAGCTTTTTCCTTTTTCTGGTCTCTCAATTTTTTCCAATTTTACTCATCACTATTATCTTCAGATCTTGAATATTTTTGAGTTTCCTATTTTTTTTTCTTTGAAATTCTCATCTTGACGTCATTTTCCATCTGAATTTTCCATTTTCCATTTCCAGGCGCAATTCCAAATCTCCACCCCGTTTCATTAATCCATCTTCCATAATTCTGCATCATTTTGTCCTCCTCTTCCTTGATCAGTTCCGTGTCCCAGGTTAAGAGTTATCTTTCTGTCCTCTTGATGAACGTCCGCAGTCGTCGTGATAACTGTGACTCATCAGGTGCAGTTTCTTGCGGTATAATCACCACTTCAGACGCTTCCAAACTTGGTCCACTATGTAGTACCTCATCATCGATAGATATCACCTTCCTACCTCCTTATCTGAATCCTTATTCTCACATTCTTTGATTTTCTCACTATCCTCAAGTTCAATATTCATCCTTTCTGTTAAAACATGTAGCTCGTTGTTGCCATTTTCCACTGTTATACTATTGATATCCTGAACATTATTACCATTTGGTGTCTCTTCACTTAGTGACTCTTGCCTTTCCTTCTCCATGTTGCGTTCGTTCCCTTGTGTTTCGTTTCCCTGTGTTTCGTTCCCTTGTGTTTCGTTCCCTTGTGTTTCGTTCCCCTGTAGTTTCGGCAGACTTGGAAAATCCTTCTCATGCTCAAAAAATGTTCAACTATTCTGTCCAAGGAGCAATCTACAGCAAAATGATTCTCACTGCCACACTTAAGACATGTCTTTTTTCTGTCCGTTGTACATGAAAGAAATAGTATGTCCTCCTATGAAAAGCGCCGATGGAATGTTTTTCTTAATTTCCATTTTAGCCGTCCGTATTCCGTTTAACAGTCCTTTACGTCTGTCTGCCGAGTGTGGAAGTATTATCACGTATTCCAATAACTTTCCCATACGAGCTTAATACATCGCTCAACATACTGTTTTGCATATCAAATGGAGCGTACCTTATTGAGACAAATGTGAAGACACTGCTGAAATTAACTACTTTCACTTCCAGACCATTAGGTAAACAAATTACTTTTTCATCATAATTATTTAGAAAAAGTTTCATATACACACTGATTCCGGAAACTTCAAGATCACTTTATTACCTCGCATTTCTTGAACACCAATCAAATCTTCAATATCAATTCTCAGCTTCTCAAAAATTACATCATCAACATCATTTAAGTTCGGTTTTACCAGAAAATATTAAACAACGGAGTCTCTTTCTCCTAATGGGTGGAGCATAGAATGAAGCCATTTTCACTTCGTCCGAACGCTCTTGACGTCACTTCTATTACGTCACAGCCATAGCTGAGGGCATATGGCCCGCCCGGTTTGGCCGGGCCAGGAGAGTTTTGAAAATTTCTTCTCCTATCTACACTTTCACTGTATACATAATTTCATGTATACAGGAAGTGTTCACTGTCTATGCTATCCTTGATACTTTAAAGGCTTCATGAGCATTACCTTAAACATTCATATGTCCTCGTTCACAAATAAATCAAGACAAAAAAGGAGCTTGTGAAATGTCGACCTTTGTTTACAGTCTGCTCTTCTTCTTCTCGAAAACTAATAAATGGTGGTTGCCCCAAGGAAGTAGATGTTTTCTCTCTCTCTCTCTCTCTCTCTCTCTCTCTCTCTCTCTCTCTCTTTATCTTTATTGTCGTTTTTTTTTGGTTTTTTTTTCGAACACCGACAGCGAGACGAAACTTTCACTGGAAAAAGTACCAACTATTCTGTTACCCATTGCTGAAGCTAAACTCCGAATGTGATATAGTTCAGAAATAGGGTATTTCTGTTTTGCTAATTGCGTAACTTGCTAGCGCAGTTGGTAACGAGTTGGTCTCGTAATCTAGAGAGCCGGTGTCACATCTTATTTGCACTCCCTTGAATTTGGACTCCCCAGTCATTATTATTATAAGTATAAAAGTAAACCCCCATCCGTTATTAAACATATGATTTGCACTTCCCCAGTCTATGTATTATACGTGCAAAAAACACTCCCTCTGTATAATAAGCACCCCACTAGTTTCTTTGTAAATTGTAAGGATGCCGAGAACTCTCAAAGCCAAGCCAAGCCAAGTCAAGCCATGCCAAGAACTCTAAAAGCCAAGCCAAGCAATGATATGTCAAGAACTCTAAAAGCCAACAATGCCATGCTATGCCAGGCACTCTAAAAGCCAAGCAAAGCCAAGCAAAGCCGAACCATGCCATGCCAAGCACTCAAAAAGCTAAGCCAAGCCATGCTATGCCAAGAACTCTAAAAGCCAAGCCAAGCTATGCCATGCCAAGCACTCAAAAAGCTAAGCCAAGCCTTGATATGCCAAGCACAAAAAGCTAAGCCAAGCCATGATATGCCAAGCACTCAAAAAGCTAAGCCAAGTCATGATATACCAAGAACTCTAAAAGCCAAGCCAAGCCAAACCCAGCTATGCCATGCCAAGCACTCAAAAAACTAAGCCAAGCAAAGCCAAGCCATGATATGCCAAGAACTCTAAAAGCCAAGCCAGGCCAAGCCGAGCTATGCCATGCCAAGCACTCAAAAAGCTAAGGGAAGCCAAGACATGATATGCCAAGAACTCTAAAAGCCAAGCCAAGCCAAACCATACCATGCCAAACACTCTAAAAGCCAAGGCAAGCCAAGCCAAGCCATGCCAAGAACTCTAAAAGCCAAGCCAAGCCCTCTAAAAGCCAAGCCATGCCAAGTAAACCCAAGCCAAGCCATGCCAAGAACTCTAAAAGCCAAGCCAAGCCAAGCCATGCCAAGAACTCTAAAAGCCAAGCCAAGCCAAGCCATGCCAAGAACTCTAAAAGCCAAGCCACGCCAAGCAAACCCAAGCCAAGCCATGCCAAGAACTCTAAAAGCCAAACCAAACCAAAGCCAAACCATGGCATGCTAAACACTCTAAAAGACAAGCAAAACAAAGCCAAGCACTCTAATAGCCAAGCCAAGCCAAGCCATGATATGCCAATAACTTAAAAGCCAAGCCAAGCCAAACCATGCCATGCCAAGAACTCTAAAAGCCAAGCCATGCCAAGAACTCTAAAAGCCAAGCAAAGCAAAGCCAAGCCATGATATGCCAAGCACTCTAAACGCCAAGCCAATCCAAGCCAAGCAAAGCCAAGCCATTCCAAGAACTCTAAAAGCCAAGCCACGCCAAGCCAAGCCATGCCAAGAACTCTAAATGCCAAGCCAAGCCAATCCAAGCGAGGCCAAGAACTCTAAAAGCCAAGTCAAGCCAAGCCAAGCCAATCCAAGCGAAGCCAATCTAATCCAAGCCAAGCCAAAGCCAAGCCATGAATATGGCCAATAACTTAACAGCCAAGCAAAGCAAACATGCCATGCCAAGAACTCTAAAAAGCCAAGCACAATCCAAGCCAAGCCAAGCCATGCCAAGAACTCTAAAAGCAAGCAAGCAAAGGCCAAGCCATGATATGCCAAGCACTCTAAACGCCAAGCCAATCCAAGCCAAGCAAAGCCAAGCCATTCCAAGAACTCTAAAAGCCAAGCCACGCCAAGCCACGCCAAGCCAAGCCATGCCAAGAACTCTAAAAGCCAAGCCACGCCAAGCCAAGCCATGCCAAGCACTCTAAAAGCCAAGCCAATCCAAGCCAAGCCATGCCAAGAACTCTGAAAGCCAAGCCATGCCAAGAACTCTAAAAGCCAAGCCACGCCAAGCCAAGCCATGCCAAGCACTCTAAAAGCCAAGCCAAGCCAAGCCAAGCCATACCAGAAACTCTAAAAGCCAAGCCATGCCAAGAATTCTAAAAGCCAAGCCAAGCCAAACCATGGCATGCCAAGCACTCTAAAAGCAAAGCACAAGCCAAGCCAAACCATGCCATGCCAAACACTCTAAAAGACAAGTAAAGCCAAGCCAAACCCAACGATGCCATGCCAAGTACTCTAAAAGATAAGCCAAGCCAAGCCAAGCTACGTCCTGCCAAGCACTCTAACAGCCAAGCAAATCCAAGCCAAGAACTCTAAAAGTCAAGCAAAGCGAAGCCAAGCCAACCCAAGAACTCTAAAAGTCAAGCGAAGCCAAGTCATGAAATGCCGAGAACTCTAAAAGCCAAACCATGCCATGCCACGCACTCTAAATATAATATATAAACAAGTATACAATTCTGTCTAAACCCTATGTATGAAAGCAACTATAGAATGCAGAGTACTAAATACAGTATAGCACTAACGGGTGGGAGGGGAATGCGAATTGGCATGCATAATAATGACTGGGGTTGTGAGGTTGTCTACCAATTGTGAGGTTGTCTACCAAAGTGACGTCATGGTGGGGAGTTGGGGTTACCCGGCTGACGTCCGCCCGAGAGGCATTAGCTGGGCTGGGATGGGGGCGGGTGAAGGTGAACTGAAACTACCGACTTTGACTTTGATTTTCATCATTGCGAATCTGTTAGATTCACAGTTATTGGGAGATTACCTTATAAATGATTAATATACAGGAAGATTAAATCAGAATAATGCATATAGATATTATATTCGGGAATTCATTGCGATCATGCATTACTAGGTCCCAAAAAATTATCCTACCAGAAGGTACGATGTTGAGATATACATTATACTATGGGACACATGGAGGAATTACCTGTGTTTATATATATATATATATATATATATATATATATATATATATATTATATTATATATATATATATATATAATATTTATACATATACATATATATAATTGATCTTTCACTCAGTAAATCAGTAAATTCAAGTAACTTTCAGTCCAATCAGTATCTAAATCCGGAACCACCAGGGAAAGGCAGACTATCTGCACGAAATTTCTTTGAACATCTACGTGGCTGGGGCCGGTACCTAGCTAGCTAAGAATTCCAAACACAAACACTCGCTGAAATCCGTTGTGAGTTATTTCTGAAAATCCTTTGTACTGGTGTGAGTCGGAAATATTACTTTCCAATTTCTGTACAGGAGAGGAAGAGAAAAGACACCGAAAACACGGTCTCCACGAGAGGTCATCGTCTTCGAGATTCTTTAAGGTTTAGGCACAGCACGTTGTGGTGCTCAACGTGAACAGAATATATACAAGACTACATCCAAACCTTGAAAAAAATAACTTTTTTTCTTCGTCAAAAGTTTTATTTTCTTTTTCGGCGAGCTCATTCTTGCATCCCGTTCCAATAGAACCCTTCTATTTCTTGCATTTGTAATTACCGGTTCCTATAGAACCATTCTTTTTCTTGCCATTTGTGGTGACCCTGTTCCTATAGAACCATTCTAATTCCAGCAATTTGTGATGACCCCGTTCCTGTAGAACCATTCTTTTTCCAGCCATTTGTGATTACCTCCCCGTTCCTACAGAGCCATTCGATTTCCAGCCATTTGTGATCACCCCGCCCGTTCCTATAGAACCATTCTATTTCTAGCCTTTCGTGGTTACCCGTTCCTATCGAACCATTCTATTTCCAGCCATTTGTGGTGACCCCGTTCCTATAGAACCATTCTACTTCTTGCCTTTTGTGATTACCCGTTCCTATAGAACCATTCTATTCCTTGTCATTTGTGATTACCCAGTTCCCATAGAACCACCTATTTCCAGACATTTGTGATGACCCCGTTCCTGTATAACCATTCTATTTCCAGACATTTTTGATTACCCCATTCCTATAGAACCATTCTATTTCCAGACATTTGTGATTACCCCGTTCGTATAGAACCATTCAGACATTTGTGATTACCCCGTTCCTATAGAACCATTCTATTTCCAGACATTTGTGATTTGGACTATTAAAAGTACTTTTGAGAGAGAGAGAGAGAGAGAGAGAGAGAGAGAGAGAGAGAGAGAGAGAGAGAGAGAGAGAGAGATGTGATAAACAGTATTCTTCTGGCAGAATGTACGAAAAGGTTAGGAAACAACTGCCATAAATGAACGTCTTTCATTACCCTCCTGAATTACAGCCACCCTTTGGTTAGTCACCTCTGTTCTCCTCTTAATCATATCCCTTGAGGTAGTCTTATAAGAAAAACCACATCCCAATTCATCCCTATAAAATCCCCGAAATATGCTGTGTGATTCTCCCATTTCATTCCATAATCGCGTCTTAACCGACTCATTCATCTCCATTCACTTCCGTAATAGTCAAGCCCTCATTTCCTCCAGTTCCTCATCTCCCCTTGTCTTCATTAAAAGTCTGGGGCTTCCTCCAGTGTAGACGCAAATGTCGCGGCGTAAATGGAGAAGCTCATAAAAGAGATTATTACAAAATAAATTCCGAAAGTGTAGACTCGTGCAACGAGAGGATGAGCTCGTTAAAGGTGACTTAGGGTCGTTTCTTAGACCATCTTTTAGAATTGATCACAAAGCCGCTAATTGCAGCTTTCATCAGCTTCAGCTTTTAGCTGTCTACATCACAGATACGGTTTTTTCCGTCTGAAGATATCACAGACTCTCAATAATGAAGATACAAGGTATGTTCAGGAAGTCTGTACTGCCATATACGACGTAAGTGTCATGAATAAAATTATAAACTCGTCTGTGAACTAGCATCAGCATACCGCAGTTTTAACTGGAATTTGATAGAATTGCCTAGATTTAATGCATAACCATTAATAAATTTTTTTTATCTTTCCTCTCTTTGCTTTACGAACAGTGCAAGAATTTCTTTGCTCGTTATAGAGCTGTTGTTACTGTTGACTTATATCTTCCTTGTTCACTGAACGAAGTAAAGAGATCGTGCTTTCATTCACATTTAATATGTGTAATGCAATATCTCAATGTCATGAATGGGTATGAATATAGGTGCCCCACATATATTTGGCTGAGTGAGCAACTTATTGAACTGATGTGCGGCAGGTGAATGTAATTGACGAACAAGTTATAATCATTTGGAAATTGATGTAGAATGAAGTGCGTGCCTAACTATTAAGGGAGAAGTGAATTCAACTGTCAAACTATTAAGGGAGAAGTAAATTCAACTGTCAAACTATTAAGGGAGAAGTGAATTTAACTACCAAACTATTAAGAGAGAAGTGAATTCAACTGTCAAACTATTAAAGGAAGAAGTGAATTGAACTGTCAAACTATTAAGGGAGAAGTGGATTCAACTGTCAAACTATTAAGGGAGAAGTGGTTTCAACTGTCAAACTATTAAGGGAGAAGTGAATTCAACTGTCAAACTATTAAGGGAGAAGTGAATTCAACTGTCAAACTATTAAGGGAGAAGTGAATTCAACTGTCAAACTTTAAGAGAAAGTGAATTCACCTGTCAAATATTAAGGGCGGATGAAGTAATTCAACCTGTCAAACTATTAAGGGACAAGTGAATATAACTGTCAAACTATTAAGGGAGAAGTGGATTCAACTGTCAAACTATTAAGGGAGAAGTGAATTCAACTATCAAATTATTAAGGGAGAAGTGAATTCAACTGTCAAACTATTAAGGGAGAGATGAATTTAACTCTAAATCAGGAATTGTATAAATGCTCCCACGAAGTTCTGATTAAAGTAAATGGTGATTATCGTCTTACTCTCAATAAGTAACTGATAAATAATATAAAAAACCAGAACGTATCAGCAATTTGCCTTTTCAACCGTTCTGAGGACTGCAAAAGAACCTGGAGAGTTCTGAACGAATGAGGAAGGGGTGTCATAACGTTCATTCCTGGAATAAATCGGTAGAAAATACTCTCTAAAATATTCATATGGGATCAACACAGGCATTCTCATCATCTCTAATATTGCAGATGTTTAATTAATCGTCATGTAAATTTTGATCACATATACCTTAAATTAGATTATTTTAATTTCGTCTGAAAGCTTGTTGCATGAAAATTTGATTGAGCAATTTAATGCCAGACTTTTTCTATGTCCTCCAAAATGAAGCAATTTCGTGAATTATTAGTTTATTTTGGTCTCATTTGCAGTTCGAATAATTTTATGTTCAGTCGCCATTGTGAATTGTCCTTTTAAAATCTCTGTGCAAGTAGGCATGGCATTAATTTGCATTTATTTTTGAACTGCTAGTAAATTGCAATTTTGCATATATAATCCATTTTGTCTCGCTCCAGATTGCTTCATCGGAGTTTATGTGTGAAGGAAATTTCGGAATGGCAAAATAAATGAAATTTTACAGTGTGTGTGTGAATGTGTGTGCGCGCGTGCAAGCGTGTGTGTGTATTGATTTTGTAGGTAAAATATCTTAGCAAGAGATATTTCCTGGAAACCTGAAGGTCTTGGGGAGGACCTCGCCAGTGACTCTTAGTCGGAATACTGTTTGAAACGAAGGATTTTAAGCCGAAATTTTGATTTCGCAAAGAGCATATTACTTGTGTTTCTGGAATAACTATTTAGAAAAAAAATAGCACTCATATTCTATTAAATCAT
>NC_061092.1:24540174-24547674 GCF_015104395.2 Macrobrachium nipponense
TGCTACAGAGAGACTGAGGGGTCTAATGGAATTTCCTTGCTCAAATAGAGTTTGTGTAATTGGGTCAGGCAAAATGTCTTTAAGCAATGACCTAGGTCATAAATATCGCTTTAGGGAATGGAGAAAATACAGCCACATGATAGAGTGCAAAATAAGTTGGCATTACGCAAATGTCAGAGTAATTTTCCTAGGAGAAAAACTCAAATGAAATATACTCACACATTTATAAATACATTATACATGTTTACAGAATCAGTCGTGGATTTTTCTCTTTGTTAGCGTCACAAGACATGGACAAACCATTCCAAAGGCTTCCATCTACACGTTCAACATTGTTAACGCTCTCACTAATATAGGCTGTATCTGCGCATGACGAAGGCCACTTATTGAACAAGAATAATCCACATGAATGATCTTAGCCATGTAGGACTTCCATCCCCGCCTCAACAACCGCCCCCCGCCGCCCGCCCCCTTTTTTTCCCCATTTTTTCCCCACCCCTCTTGCATCACAAATGTTGTTTTCATTCTCTCTTTTATAACCCATTTCATATGCTCCTCTATACATATATTAAATCTTTATAAGCCATTTCATATGCTCCTATATACATATATTAAGCCAACCGCACTCCATCTTTCATCTTCCATGAACAGGCTAATATCCATTTTCAAATTTTTAAACTTTCCATGTTATTCTTTCACTAACATCGAGTCCATTTACTCTAACCATCATCGAAATGTTGAATCATTTGTTTTACTCTAATATATTTTTAAAGGCTCTTAGCAATTCCAGTGTGCAGTTTATTGACGCCGAGATAAAAAATTATTTGCGATTTTGCCTCGAAACTTTGATACCCAGGACATTTTTTGATGCAGCATCAAGAGAACAATTTATTAAACTAAACAATTTATTAAACTAACAACAAACTCGAATACAATACCAATAACTTTCTAAAGTCACCGGAAGATGAGAGGCTTATGGATATTCGTAGGATTTTGAAGTATACGAAAAAGTCAGATAAAAAAAAATGGGGAACAATTTCTGAGAACAACGAAGCTGGGGGCTTCCATTCCTTTATACCCTTTCAGATAACGGAGTCTGCTCCATTATATAGAAAATTGCACCCCTCTTTGCCACCCTCCGCGTATTTTTTTTTTTCTTCGTTCTTTTAATTTTCATTCTATTTTCAGATAGCATCTAGCGAGGAAGAACAGTAACGCCATCATTACCATAAAAAAGCCTTTATTACCGACGTCCTGACATAACCTTTTAGCCTTAACAATGATCTTTGATGATTCCATTGTACCAGGGAGCCTCTATCTGCGATGGAGGTGGCAATTAGATGACGCTGATAAGCAGTAATAAACTGTTTTATAGGAAAATTCCAAACGAAGTAACTTAG
This sequence comes from Macrobrachium nipponense, assembly GCF_015104395.2. Classification (NCBI taxonomy): domain Eukaryota; kingdom Metazoa; phylum Arthropoda; class Malacostraca; order Decapoda; family Palaemonidae; genus Macrobrachium; species Macrobrachium nipponense. The sequence continues at coordinate 24,541,575 of NC_061092.1, forward strand.
AAACGACCCCCACTTGATCTTTGACGACTACTGGAAGGAGCACAGCCTCTAAGGTTGCGGGACGTCGGCGCATAGGAATTTATTTCGCAATAAGACCTTTTAGGAGCTCTTCCCTTTGTTCTATGGGATTCGGATCGTTCCCTAGCTGCAGTATGTCTTCAGGACTTGGAAAGGATCCACATTCGCCTGCACCCAGACGCCTAATTAAAACGAGGGAAGATCAGTAAGGGAAGGAAATGAGTGCATGACCGTTTGGGAGGAAAATAGTAACTGAGGAGGTTGGGTATCTATGGCAATGTAATGAAATGAAAAAAGTCGAAAGATAAAAATCGTTTCTCAAAGATAATTGCTGTGTAATTCAGGATGTAGCGTGGATGAGCAGCAATGTGGCAATCGATAAGATAAATTTGGTTTAGGCGCGTAAATTCACTTGAAAAATTAAAGAAAAAAAAACGAAATTGAATGACCAAAGGGCGGGACACCAATCAGAATGAGACAAAAGATAGGCAATTCAGGTTATAAAGACCACCATATATTATGGGCAAGATTTACAACCTACATAATTTCTTCTTCTTCTCTCTCTCTCTCTCTCTCTCTCTCTCTCTCTCTCTCTCTCTCTCTCTCTCTCTCTCTCTCTCCTGCAATAAACTTGGATTATATTTCTTTTTTATGAGCGCAGAAGGTAACATTTACTCTCAGCTCCTGCAGTTCCGTTCGTTATCAAAACATTTTTGTAGACCGAAATATTAACTGAACAATAGAAATAGATGACTGTTGCAAGAATATGAATATCTTCTGAAACGGACTCAACAGGGGGAAAACTTTATGGAGAAGGCGCATCATCTTCAATGGCAGGTGAGTATGGAAAAAGACCCCATTTCGGCTCAACCTCAACACCCGACACCCAATTCGGCTCACAGGCGATAAACCCCATAAGCTTGCCTTTACCTTAACCTCACGTACGTTGACCATTAACGACTCCACGGAATAACCACCAAATATTTCACTCTAGTTCAGAAAAGAACCCCAAAATGGCTCATGAATAACTCTTCGGATAGGAGAACCGTGGTTTCGCTCGACCTCTTGAAAATACCCAACCCCACTTTGGCTCAAGATGTACTATACAGATGAAAAAAAACCTCCATTTCATATAAATATGAATATGAATGAAAAAATGGTCATTCTAAGCCCATCTTCCGCGGTACAGTAGACTATGGCAGTTGACGTTTTCCCGTTATTTTACCCCCGAACAAGAATTTAAAGTAATATTTATTCGGTTAACTGTAATTAAACCGTAATTTACCTTTGAAGACTACATGACTGTACAAGGGGTGCAATGTAGTGACGGACAGAGTTCAAAGGTAAATAACAGATTAGTTACAGTCGACCGGCAAAATATTACCTTAGACTCTTGTAAAGTAAGTAAAATAACATAGGAAAACGTCAACTGCCATAGTCCACTTCGACTGAACAATCTTCGAAGTTTTGCTTCGGAACCAAGAAACGTAAACAAACCGCCATATTTGAATTCTGGTAGTGGGTGTAGGATACGTAACCACCAGGGAACATTATGTCCGGTAAGAGGAGGACGGGGTGGGGTACTGGGAGAGGAAGGCACAGGTACGAGTTGGTAAGCCACACTGGGATATGATGGGAAATAACAATTCCCAATAAATATCACCGACATCAAAAGCACTAAACCTTAGGAACACCAAAACACAATTGTTGATATAACTAAATAATGTACATAAAGATTAGGAATCTTTCCTTAAATGTTATCGAAACACCTTCCTTTGTAGGTCAAGCCTACACTCGTTGACACAATGAGGGCAAAAGGCCTGTTTTCTCAAAAGGCCCTGATCTTGACAGTACATTACCAACCTTTCATACTACCCCGAGTAATGGATTGAAAAGTCCTTATAACTAAGGAAACAGTTAACACAAGTACGGGGTAGAGTCGAGTTGGTAATGGGCCTTGAGGAGTAAAAGGTGCCAGTGAATGCTTCCGCCATCGTGCTCTGTTGATGAGTGAAGTGAAATGTATCGTCAAGTACTGTCAGGAGGAAGTTGCAGGGGGGGTGGAGAGTAAGGAACAGGGTAGGGAGGATGGGGTGGGCGTAAATGTTTACGTTTGCGAAAAAAAACACACAAACACTTGTATATATTATATATATAAACAGTTTTACACATCTGGTACTTAAGTATAAATTATCAAGTACAAGTCTGAAGCCATTTTAGTGAATAATGAATGGAATACTATCAGTTTTAAGGATGAGACTGGTCAGTTGAAGCAAGAGTAACATATAGGTTAGGATACTAACCTAGCCACCCTAACCTAACCTAACATAGTAGAATGCGCTACCTGAACGGGGGGGGAGGTACCCCTCCCCCCCCCACTCTTATGGAAGGCGATCTTAGAAGTGTAACATATAGGTTAGGATAGTAACCTAACCAACTTAACCTAACCTAACCTAGTAGAATGTGTTACATGATCGGGGGGCTCTGCCCACCCCATATCCCCCCTTAAAGAAAGACAATCTTAGAAGTGTAACATATAGGTTAGGATTCTTACCTAACCTAGTAGAATGTGTTACAAGACCGGGGGTGGGGGGGGGCATCCCGTACACGGCCCCCCCTTCAGAAAGATATGATATGAAAGTATATATAATAATAAGTAAAATTTCATTCAAGAAATTGTTATGGGTCAGAAAGGCACATAAAGGTGAATATAGGAAAAAGAAGGGAGAAAAAATGCACATGTAATTTGGAATATCTGTAAAATGCAAAAATGTAATACCATCAATTTCACATCATTGAAAGAAAGGTCTCGAAACGTCCTAAAACCTCCTTCTAGTTCCACCCTACAGAGACTTTCAGGGACCTGCCCTCAATTGTAACGTAATATTGTAAGATATATAGGGCAACATTATGAAGTAAGAACAAGTCAGTGCACATATTAAACAATACTATGATAAACGGAACAGAAATAAAAGCTTGAAATAGTATTACACGATTATAAAACAAATGAGGAAAAGGAATATATGTAACTTAAAGCATGAATCTCCCAAAAACCTTCACTTGGTCCTATCGCAATGTAGGGTTAATAATGCAACATGATTGGTTGAATACATGTAAACCCCTCCCCCCCAAAAACCCCCATCATTTATCTCACTTAGGAGGTCGGTGTCTGAAACAAAAGCTCCCTTATAACATGGCGCATGCGCAGTAGGATTAGCACATGCATAATAGGATTCGGCATCGTAATAGCAGTAGTAATAGGCGGATTTTGGCTATGTAACAGCTCCATTATCGGTTTATTTATCGCTTTATTTCAGCTTGTATTTCGTGTTTCAAATGTCATAAATAAGAGGAAATAACACAATAACACGGCAAAACCTTCCCCCAAGTGTTTTACCCCACCCAAAGCCCCGCATTCCCATCGGTGCCCCTTACCGTAGGATAGAGTTGTAAGGCATAATTGTCACAAGTGTTTTACCTCACCCGAAACCCCGCATTCCCATCGGTCCCCCTTACAATAGGATAGAGCTCAAAGGTAAATTACAGGTTAATTACAGCCGGCCGAAAAAACATTACTTTAAATTTTTGTTCAAGAGGTAAAACTGTATAGAAAAACGTCAACTGGCATAGTCTAGTTCGCCGTGGTATACAGGCTTAGATCTACCAAAGAAATTCTAAGTTCCTTAACCTAACCTAAACCGACCTAACCTAACCTAGCCCACCGAGTGAAAAAATTTTAGTCCCTCAACCTAACCTAACCCAACCCAACCTATTGGCTCAAGATATACTCTACGGATGGAAAAACCTCAATTTCACACAAATATGATTATGAGGGAAAAAAATTCTAAGTCCCTTAAACTAAACTAACCTAACCTAACTCACGTGAAATACTCAACCCCATTTTGGCTCAAGATATACCCTTCTGACGATAAATAGACAATTGTAATCACCTGCACACACATGCACTGATAATTCCACAGGTTTCGCTGATGTGAGTTAATCCCCGAGACCTGATGTGAAAAGACATTTACGACTGCTACCGCCGATGTATTAGGTCAAACAGTAGCAGCATGACCCACATCAGTTTGCCAATAGGCTGCTCTACTCCACAACATCTCCACAAGCAGACATGGGTAATTCCACCAGCAACAGCGGAAATGAAACTGTGAGTGACAGTTCCATTGAAATTCCTTTGCCGTGGCATTTATATACGGCACCGAAGGCTCGGACTAGTCAGAGGACTGTTGAGTCTGCTGTCAATGATGAAGGAAGAGGAGTGAACAGACCCGACCCAGGACGATCCTTAACAGGAGGTACAGCAAGATGCGCCACTCTGCAGGATGGTGAGAATAATTCTTTTTATTTAGAAGTTTGAGATGTGACTTGCAGTAAAAAAAAAATGCACGTTGTCACCGCCACATTTACATATAAAACAATCAGTTTATTTTTAGTAAATTCTATATTTGTTATTTCTATTTTTTGCATGTTCTACCGTGAACGCTGTCACAGCTCTACCGAATGGGGAAAATGCAAGGGAAACATTGCCGAGAGGAGGTCACTGTCAAGTAGGAGGTGCCAAACAATAGCAGACGCTGCTTAACAGGGAAGGAGAGGAGGCCAACCGAATTGTGGGTACTATCACTTATTCAACGGCAGTAGGAACACACATTGACGTGACAACGTGGCGAGAAATGGTGAACATAGCAAGCTTTAAAGTGTATCCCGCGGGAGTCAGGCCAGGGGCGGCAGCCAAGTCGTCATCATCGAATCTGGGTACACCACAACACACCAGGTAAAAACTTCACCAGGGATGTGAAAAACCGGATAAGGACGAATCAGATCAGCATGAAGCACACACCCGACATGCCACTGAACAGCAACTCCTTCAAGACATTGGAAAAAGACAACAACCTTAACATCTATGTGTACAAATTGTGTGAACTGGTCATGGGAAAACATAAGAAAAAATGATGGACTGTGCATCTCGCTAGAAAGGAGGGTAACACGACATGTCCCTGACTGGTCACTCTACTGCTAATCACAGATGACCACCTCGCACTCATCAAAGAAATGTTCGCCTACGTGAAGGCATTCCACCACGGGGTAAAGACAACGAGGAGAGAATACACACGCATATATGTAAAAGAGAACATGTTTGTTTGTTTGTTTGTATGTATGAATGCTATACAAATCCACATTTTTAGGTCGATTTTGATTTCCCAAGAGACAAAAGAAGATGAAGCAAAATGAGAAAGTAGTTATTAAAAGATCATCAATAAACTGATTCTGTGCAAGGTGAGATTGTCAACGTTTATATGAGGGATCCTCAGAAGGCAAACCAAAAACGAAACCTGTTTCAAGAAATTCTAAAAAGTGTTAACCTATGATTTTCAGCGCTGGAGCGACGCAGGACTTTGTGGATCGCAGGTGAGCATATACCCACAAAACCTACTGCAATGATTTGGCCCTGAGGTGAAAGGCTTCCCAAATCCTCAAGAATCTTAACGGGAAAGCGTCCTTCAAGACACACATGGAGGAGGACAAACGAACTAGCACCCTGTCTCCGTCTGTCTCCAAGGAAGGAGGAAGACTTCGAAATCCCAACGGGAAAGCGCCCTTTCAGACACACAAGGAGGAGGATGAACGAACGAACGCCCTGCCTCCGTCTGTCTCCAAGGAAGGAGGAAGAATTCGAAATCCAGAAAAGACGATTCGAAGCTTCCGTCAGATTCTCAAACCAACCTACAGCTTCAAGAGTCTTCTACTCAGCCTCGACAAGAGAGTCTGCCATCAAACACAACAAGGAATAAAAACAGAAGCTTCGGGAGGAATGCAAATGAATGGTTCATACAAAGAACCCTTAAATGTGAACAAGAGGTATAAATAACCTATCAGAGGACACTCCACCTACCAGCTGTTGTTGGAAAAGAGGTTGAACACACTTATTTTGTGATCCTTCAAAAGGCGGACAAGAAATGGAAACCCTCTTTCAAGGAATTCTAAATTCTGAATATATATATATTCAGAAATTTTGAATACATATAAATTCAGAGTTGGAGAGATGCACGACAACAAGAACTAC
>NC_061092.1:24552674-24572674 GCF_015104395.2 Macrobrachium nipponense
ATTATCATATTTACATTCATATTATACCTTTCTTGAGGGGGGGAGTACAGGACCGGGCCCCCACCCCCGGTCTTGTAACACATTCTACTAGGTTATGTAAGAATCCTAACCAATATGTTTACACTTCTAAGATTGTTTTTCTTTAAGGCGGGCATGATGGGGGGGGGAGGGAGGTGGGGCAGAGCCACTCGGTCAGGTAACACGTTCTACTAGGTTAGGTTGGTTAGGTTATTACCCTAACCTATATATTACACTTCTATGATTGCCTTCATTAAGGAGGGCTATTCAGGTAACGCGTTCTACTAGGTTAGGTTAGGTTAGTGTTACTCTTGTTTTAACTTTGTCTTTCTTGAAAGGGGGTTGGGATGGGAGGCGGAGCACCACCAGTCAGTTTACACAATTTTTACAATTGTCCCCAACATTTCTTGTTAAATTCAATTAGCCCCCTAACTGGCCAGTCTGATCCTTGAAACTTAATAATATTCCATTCATTATTCAGACTTGTACTTGATAATTTATACTTAAGTACCAGATGTGTAAAACTGTGTATATATATATAATATATACAAGTGTTTGTGTGTTATTTTTCCACAAACGTAAACATTTACCCCCACCCCATCCTCCCTACCCTGTTTCTTGCTCTCCAACAACACCCCCCCCCACAACTACCTCCTGACAATACTTGTCGTTGTATTTCACTTCACTCATCAACTGAGTACAATGGCGGAAGCATTCACTGGCACCTCTTTCTCCAGGCCCATTACCAACTCAACTCTACCCCGTACTTGTGTTACCTGTTTCCTTAGTTATAAGGACTTTTCAATCCATTACTCAGGGCAGTATGAAAGGTTGGTAATGTACTGTCAAGATCAGGGCCTTTTGAGAAAACATGCCTTTTGCCATCATTGTGTCAACGAGTGTAGGCTTGATCTACAAAGGAAGGTGTTTAGATAACATTTAAGGAAAGATTCCTAATCTTTATGTACATTATTTAGTTATATCAACAATTGTGTTTTGGTGTTCCTAAGGTTTAGTGCTTTTGATGTCGGTGATATTTATTGGGAATTGTTATTTCCCATCATATTCCAGTGTGGCTTTACCAACTCGTACCTGTTCCTTCCTCTCCCAAGACCCCACCCCGTCCCCCCCTTACCAGACATAATATTCCCTGGTGGTTAAGTATCCCACATCCACTACCAGAATTCAAATATGGCGGTTTGTTTACGTTTCTTGGCCCCAAACCAAAACTTTGAAGATTGTTCAGTCGAAATGGACTATGGCAGTTGATGTTTCCTATGTTATTTTACTTACTTTACACGAGTTTAAGGTAATATTTTGCCGGTCGACTGTAACTAATCTGTTATTTACCTTTGAACTCTGTATGTCGGTACATCACACCCCTTGTACAGTCATGTAGTCTTCAAAGGTAAATTACGGTTTAATTACCGTCGACTGAATAAATATTATTTTAAATTCTTGTTCAGGAGGTAAAATAACATAGGAAAATGTCAACTACCATAGTCTACTATACCTCAGAATGTGGGCTTAGAATTACCATTTTTTTCATTCATATTCACATTTACGTGACATGATGGTTTTTTTCATTCGTATAGTATATCTTGAGCCAAATTGGGGTTGGCTATTTTCAAGGGGTCGTGAAATGGTGGTTTTTACATCCGTAGAGTATATCTTGAGCCAAAATGGAGTTGGGTATTTTCAAGGGGTCGAGCGAAACCACGGTTCTCCTATCCGTAGAGTTATTCATGAGCCATTTTCGGTTCTTTTCTGAACTAGAGTGAAATATTTGGTGGTTTTCCCGTGGAGTCGTTAATGGTCAACATACGCGAAGTTAAAATAAAGGAAAGGTTATGGGGTTTATCGCCTGTGAGCCAAATTGGGGGTCGTGTGTTGAGGTTGAGCCGAAATGGGGTCTTTTTCCCTACTCACGTGTGGCGTTATACATCCCCAGGACCATTTTCTTAGATTCAGCTAAGCCACAGACTTTACTATAAGTGAACGAGAGTAGGAAATGAGAGAACACTTTGGAACACTTTTTCTCTCCTTGTTTTTGTATTATGAAGCTTAATGTGACGGCTATTTGATTATCTTATACCTATTGTTTTTTTCATTTATGCTCATCCACAAATAAATGAGAATAGAAAGTGTTATTACCTTTATCTATATAGACTATTGTATGAACGCATGTAGTAGGTGCATGGAGCGATTACACACAGGTCACTGACGATTAGTGTGGTTGATGTATATTTAACGACGAGCTTGTTGACACGTGCTACTCATGCTGGAACCCGCGGCTGTTGTCTCCCCTACCCTCTCGATCTCCCCCCTACCCCGCAGCCACCCAGAAAAGACAAACATGTTTGCAGGAGGAGAGTGGATGTCTTCCCTACCCTGCTGTACCCCTACCTACAACGCCCCACCCGGGGCAGACAAGCCAGTTTGCAGGTGGTGGGTGGCTGTGTCATGTCTCCCACAGTCTCTCGGGGAGGACGAACAAGAACATATATATATATATATATATATATATATATATATATATATATATATATATATATAATGTGTGTGTGTGCTTGTAGATTATATGTACAGAACTCGTTCTCCTTTCCTAATGTTTTCCCTTCACCTGATGTCTCTTTCTTGCTTCGAATACTTAATTTTACTTTTTGCCAAAATTATCTCTAATGTAAATATTGTCCAGACCTTTGTACCCTCTCCACCTTATATCTTATATGGCAAAAAAAAAAAAAGGGGGGGGGGAATAAAAACCTACAAATGGTCACAGGGAGTTTTTCCCTTTCTTTTTTTACTGAAAAATGGTGGGAGAGAATTCTGCCTTTGTCCTGTACCACCTTGTCCGCCATAAAAGTTACAAATGTTTCACTTACCAACATGCCAGAGGACCATTGTGCAAGCACTTTTTGTACTTTTCTTTGTTTTTTTTAATCAACACGTAACGTTTCATGTATTTTCATCTTCTTTTTTGTATTAATATCGCCTTGTTGCCAAAGCCCGTAGGTTATTTTCTTTCTGTTTTGGGAAAAGTATTTGATGTTGCAGCCATCAAAGAACGACAGGTCTCAATGAAACGTTTAACAATGATGAATTCTTCTGGTGCTTTGAAATTCAAAGATGATACAGAATAAAAGAAATTGGATGATATGACCTTTGTTGAATAATACTAAAAAAGGAAGACGATTTCGCACAGAATGGAACAGTCCTTTGGTTATGTTTAATTGTAGAGCAAAAATAACTCACAATTTAGCAGGCTAATTCTGGCAATTTTTCTTTTCATACACCATATAGAGGAAAAATAATTCACTAATTTAGCCGGTTAATTCTAGCAATGTTTATTTTCATATATCATATAGCCTACATCTTTATAGTACACAATAACATTCGTAGATTGCGCATTGAATAAAAGAAACAAAGATTTCTTTTACTGAACAGAAGGGAGAGAGGAAATAATGATGGAGATACCGCCATAACAATAGGAGCGTCCAAATGTGTTTTAGTGGAGAAGGGAGAGAGGAAAATATTTTGCATATGGAAGCTCACAAACACACACACACACACACACACACATACACACACATATAAAAAAATGTTTATATAATCCACAAAGATGTAAAATCAATATGTAGTAATATAAAATATATGTTTGTTGTAAAGAAAATAATGCTTTCGATCATCAGTGTGGTCTTGTTCACTAAAATGATAGTCGAAAGCTTTATTTACTTTACAAGAAAAATATATTTTATATTACTAGATAAGGATTTTACATAATTGTGGATTAGATCCCCATTTACTTAGAGGTACGACATGAGTACCTAGCTTCTATATATATATATATATATATATATATATACAATATATATATATAAATATATATATATATATATATATAACATATATATATATATATATAATATATATATATAAGCAAATGTGTGTGTTGCAATGGCTATTTTCTAAGAAATGGCAGTGAAAACATTTAAAGAATAATCAGAAAGAATTTCACGCTTGTAAAAGCGCTTTTAACCTCACCTTATGAAACTGAAATGACATTTCCCACCATTATCGGTTAATCTCTGTTATGTAAATTTTTTGTGGTGTCCCTTTAAATGTCATGTAACCTCATTTTTTTTTGTCGAATTAATGTCATGCAAAACGATAAACTATGATTTTCCTACGTACTTTAATTGGGCTAATCAGCGGGGAGCTAGTGAGTTAGCAGACCAGTTCACCAAGCTAGTATTAATAAAGAAATTAATACAAAACAACAAAAACAACGCGTGAAAAGTCACAGTAATGCGTATGACTGTATTTTTCCAAAATTACAGTCTCTCATATGTATTACTGTGGTTTTTTATTCATTATTTCCGGTCACAGTATAGTGATGCAGCATAGATAACAAAAACAATAACAGCTACGATGGGATTAGCTGTAATTTTATCCGGGAAACTCGATAAATTTCCAAGTTGCTGTTCGTAGCCGTGTTAAACAGTATCATAGACGTCGCTGAGAGATATGGAGAGATGAGAAACGTCTCTTACCTTACAGAATCATTGAGAACGGGTTTGAATAAAACGGAGGAAAACATTGTGAGCTTCGAGCGACTGAGAGAATTATATCGTTGCGGTTAGCATTTCCTAAAAAAAGAACACTGTTTGAGGATTCGCTGAGCTGACACTGAAAAGGACGGGGGAACATATTACCGGATGATACTGGAAAATGAGAAAAATTTTGCTCCATCCCATTCGGAATCAGCGGAGAGAAATACCTCCGAATTCAGGATGAGATATAGAGGAAATTCGACAAAAAAAGTACATCGCACGAAAAAAGGATTCAGGTCAAGGTTGCCAGCGTGGGCCAGTTAGTTTTCTGTAAAAGATAACTATTGAGACGGATATTTGTCTGTCCGTCAGCACTTTTTCTATCCGACCTCCGATCCTAAAAACTACTGAGGCTAGAGGACTGCAAATTGATATGTTGATCATCCACCCTCCAAGCATCAAACATATCAAATTGTACCTCTCTAGCCTCAGTATTTATTCGTATTTCCTTCAACGCTAAAGTTTTAGCTATGATCATGCGTCTGATACCGCTGTAGGTGCCAACAAAACAGGTCACCACATGGCAGTGGCTGAAAGTTTCATACAGCATTATCCGCTGTACAGAAAACTCGATTGCGTCAAAGATACTTCGGGGTAGTTTTTACTTATTTTCTTTAATGGCATTAACAGATGACGTGGATACGTATATCTGAATTAAACTTACATTTTTATTTCAGCACTAGGGAATAATAATAATAATAATAATAATAATAATATAATAATAATAATAATAATAATAATAATAATAAAACCACATAGCAAGTGAATGCCCGGCACTTGCACAGAACCAGTACAAAAAGAGGCATGATTTCAGTAGCAAAAGCCCTCCACTGGAGCCTGTGCAAGAAACATCAGGCTACCTTGCAGTAATAAGTGGTACGAGCACCAACCTGAAGGATGATAGAAAACGATCAGGCGAAGATCCTCTGGGACTATGGTATCAGAACGGATAGGTGATACGTGCAAACAGACCAGATGTGACGTTGATTGACAAAGTCAAGAAGAAAGTATCACTCATTGATGTCGCAATACCATGGGACACCAGAGTTTGAGAGAAAGAGGGGAAAAATTGGATAAGTATCAAGATTGAAAATAGAAATAAGAAGGATATGGATATGCCGTTGGGGAAATGCCAGTTGAAATCGTACCCATAATCATAGGAACACTAGGCACGATCCCAAGATCCCTGAAAAGGAATCTAGAAAAAAAAACTAGAGGCTGAAGTAGCTCCAGGACTCATGCAGAAGAGTGTGATCCTAGAAACGGCACAACATAGTAAGAAGAGTGATGGACTCCTAAGGAGGCAGGATGCAACGCGGAACCCCACACTATAAATACCACCCAGTCGAATTGGAGGACTGTGATAGAGTAAAAAAAAAAAAAAAAAAAAAAAAAAAAAAAAAAAAAAAAAAAAAATAATAATAATAATGTTAAAAATATCCACAATTATATATAATATATTTCAATGTGAAATGAAACAAAGACTTTTCAAACACCTGAACGTATTCCTCATGTGTTCCTCATCACAGATGCAAGTCTTTGTTCTATTTTTTACATAGAAATATATATTTAATATATAATTCTAGATATTTTTTAACAATTTGTTTTCACGAGACTGTGAATTTCTGAATAATAATAATAATAATAATAATAAACATAATAATAAGAATAATAATAATAATAATAATAATAATATAATAATAACAACTAGGCACGATCTCAAGATCCCTGAAAAGGAATCTGGAAAAACTAGAGGCTGAAGTAGCTCCAGGACTCATTGCAGAAGAGTGTGACCCTAGAGACGGCGCATATAGTAAGAAAAGTGATGGATTCCTAAGGAAGCAGGTGCAACCCGGAACCCCACACTATAAATACCACCCAGTCGAATTGGAGGAATGTGATAGAGAAAAAAAAAAAAAAAAAAACAAAAAAAAAAAAAAAAAATAAAAAAAAAAAAAAAAATAAAAAAAAAAATAAAAAAAATAAAAATAATAATAATAATAATAATAATCGATCAGGCAAAGATCCTCTGGGACTAAGTATCAGAACAGAGGGTGATACGTGCAAATAGACCAGGCGTGACGTTGATTGACAAAGTCAAGAAGAAAGTATCACTCACTGATGTCGCAATACCATGGGACACCAGAGTTGAAGAGAAAGAGAGGGAAAAAATGGATAAGTATCAAGATCTGAAAATAGAAATAAGAAGGATATGGGATATGCCAGTGGAAATTGTGCCCATAATCATAGGAACACTAGGCACGATCCCAAGATCCCTAAAAATGAATCTAGAAAAACTAGAAGCTGAAGTAGCTCCAGGACTCATGCAGAAGAGTGTGATCCTAGAAACGGCGCACGTAGTAAGAAATGCGATGGACTCCTTAGGAGGCAGGATGCAACCCGAACCCCACACTATAAATACCACCCAGTCGAATTGGAGGACTGTGATAGAGCAAAAAAAAAAAAAAAAAAAATAATAATAATAATAATAAAAATTATATATTGTTATTATTATTATTATTATTATTATTATTATTATTAGAGGACTCCATATAAAAAAATAAAACCAACAAATAAGCAAAAGACATTCGTATGCAATGCAATGTTGGAATAATAACCGTTCTGTTTTAACTGGCATTTGTTTGGAAGTATCAAACATAGCGGAATGGGACGCCTTCCATAAAATATCGGTTTCATAGATATAGCAGCGAACATAGATGGACTTTCCAATGGCTCCTCGTCCATAACATTTGTCACGCTGTATTTCTCATTTCTGTTAGGTTGCCAGTTTTACTGTATTTGTACTGCCTGTAGTGTCCCCCATAATATGCTTTGTAATTCAATATTTCTATTACAGTAATTGCATTTTGTTCTGTAAGAACAGTGATTACATTTTTGTCAAAACTGGGTAAAAAAGTAAGTGCTATTTTATAATCTTGTCGTTACCTATTCATTGCCAAAATCAAAATGTAATATGTTTGTTTGTATGGTGTTTTTACGTTGCATGGAACCAGTGGTTATTCAGCAACGGGACCAACGGCTTTACGTCACTTCCGAACCTTGTTGAGATTGAACTTCTATCACCAGAAATACACATCTCTAACCCCTCAGTGGAATGCCCGAGAATCGAACTCACGGCCACCAAGGTGGCAGGACAAGACCATACCGACCACGTCACTCAGGCGCTAAAAAACGTAATATGAATTTAATTTCTGTGCATGTTCGTCAGATAGCCTTTAAGATTATCATGAAAGTGAGTTTTATATCTACTGAAACCATCACCTATGTTCTTCAAGATTAGGCAAAAAAATTTGATATTATCATTGCCGAAAAGTATGTCGTATACGAACTTGACGAAGGAAATGAGGCAATTGGATTAAAACTATCATTCTTTTTTTATATTTGAAAAAAAAGCAAATAAGAATAAAATATATTTTTGCTAAGTGAGAGAGAGAGAGAGAGAGAGATTCTTATGTACATTTTCTGTTTGAATTCAAGTTCTTTACTCTAATGTCGGAATAATCCCATCTTCATAATGACAGCTCAGTACTGCTTGTACAGTACCAAATTGATGTAATCGTTAACTAACTGTCGCGGATCGAACTGAGGTGAGAGAGAGAGAGAGAGAGAGAGAGAGAGACTAAGGCGAACAAAAATTCAAACAACGAAAGCACGATCCAGATTCGTAAATTTTCGCCCACCGTGGATATGCAGATTAATTATCGGTCAGTGGCGTATCGAATTTATAATATCAGTAGCGCATGCCTGATAATGATGCAAAGAGATTTCGTTAATGAATGTTTGTAATTATTGAATCTGCATGGCTGTGAAATAGAAGACGAGGTCGATTATGTGTGCACACGTAATGAATTACAGTCCGTATGACGTGTGTAGTTATCGTGCGGAATGAGTTTAATTCTGTATAATTTAGACAGCTGCATGAAGCAACCCAAAGGGGGAGGATTGAACCCTCATTGCAAATATTAGGTGGGAAATAAATCTGTAGGTTTTTGTTCTTTATTTTTATTTATTTATTTTTTTCTTTTGCGTATATAGGTTCTGTTAGAAGCAAGGAAAGGCAAAAGTAAGAAACGAAATCCGAATGAGTAATCTAAAAACAAAATGTAATAGTTCTCTCTCTCTCTCTCTCTCTCTCTCTCTCTCTCTCTCTCTCTCTCTCTCTCTCTCTCTCCTTTGTTCAATGTTCGATTTCACAGCGCGTAAAACCCTTGACTTTTTCTCGTAAGTTTTTTTTTTTTCCAATTTCCGTTCCCGACGGCATTTATGCTATCTAAAGTATCACCAGCTTCCCAGTCGCATTCCAGGACTTGGAATCGAAGCCCTAGTTCATATAAAGAAGACGATTCAAAGACCCCTTCAGTGATAACATTTAGTTATATTTTCATTTTGCAAACGCGGCGAATATTTAACTTTATATTTTCAGTTTTTTATAAGATTACATAGACGGTTAAATAAAATTATTATTATTATTATTTTTATTATTATTTTTTTTCTTTTTTTTTTTCTTTTTTTTTCTTTTGCTCTATGACAGTCCTCCAATTCGACTGGGTGGTATTTATAGTGTGGGGTTCCGGGTTGCATCCTGCCTCCTTAGGAGTCCATCACTTTTCTTACTATGTGCGCCGTTTCTAGTTTTTCTAGATTCCTTTTCAGGGATCTTGGGATCGTGCCTAGTGCTCCTATGATTATGGGTAAAATTTCCACTGGCATATCCCATATCCTTCTTATTTCTATTTTCAGATCTTGATACTTATCCATTTTTTCCCTCTCTTTCTCTTCAACTCTGGTGTCCCATGGTATTGCGACATCAATGAGTGATACTTTCTTCTTGACTTTGTCAATCAACGTCACGTCTGGTCTATTTGCACGTATCACCCTATCTGTTCTGATACCATAGTCCCAGAAGATCTTTGCCTGATCGTTTTCTATCACTCCCTCAGGTTGGTGCTCGTACCACTTATTACTGCAAGGTAGCTGATGTTTCTTGCACAGGCTCCAGTGGAGGGCTTTTGCCACTGAATCATGCCTCTTTTTGTACTGGTTCTGTGCAAGTGCCGGGCATTCGCTTGCTATGTGGTTTATGGTTTCATTTTTCGTATTGCACTTCCTACATATGGGAGAGATTATTTCCGTCTATCGTTCTTTAAACATATCTGGTTCTTAGGGCCTGATCTTGTGCCGCTGTTATCATTCCTTCAGTTTCCTTCTTTAGCTCTCCCCTCTGTAGCCATTGCCATGTGTCATCGCTGGCTAGTTCTTTAGACTGTCTCATGTATTGTCCGTGCATTGGTTTGTTGTGCCAGTCCTCTGTTCTGTTTGTCATTCTCCTGTCTCTGTATATTTCTGGGTCTTCGTCTACTTTTATTAGTCCTTCTTCCAACTATTATTATCATTATTATTATTATTATTATTATTATTATTATTATTATTATTATTATTTTGGAAGAAGACCCTTTTAAACAAATTCTATTGAATAAAATGGCAGAATTCAGCGAATTATAATTTTATATATTATCTTTTCTAGTTTTCTTATTACTCGCTTTTCTGGCTCAGCGATACTTCTTAATAATTGGCCAATATTCATGTTGGGAAATAATGCTGAATATTGAGCAATTATTAAGAAGTATCGCTGAGCCAGGAAAGCCAATAATAAGAAAAATAGAAAAGATAATATATAAGATTAATTCGCTGAACTTTCTGCTATTGGTTATTCAACAGTATTATTATTATATGTTATTATTATTATTATATATTTATATTATTATAGTATTATTATTATTATTATTGCTTGAGTAATAAGGAGATGAAACCTATTCATACGGAACAAGCCTACAGGGGGGCCACTGACTTGAAATTCAAGCTCCCAAAGAATATGGTGCTCATTAGGGAGTAAGAGGAGGCAAAGGGAAATACATAAAGAGGAGATGACACTTATAAAAAAATATATTAATAGATAAATGAAAATGTATTAAAATACGTGGAAAATAGTATAAAGGTAGTAATGCATCGAATCTTCGCTTGAACTTCTGGAGTTCCAGATCGAATCTTCGCTGGAACTTCTGGAGTTCCAGATCGAATCTTCGCTGGAACTTCTGGAGCTCCAGATCGAATCTTCGCTTGAACTTCTGGAGTTCCCGATAGAATCTTCGTTGGAACTTCTGGAGTTCCAGATCGAATCTTCGCTTGAACTTCTGGAGTTCCAGATCGAATCTTCGCTGGAACTTCTGGATTTCCAGATCGAATCTTCGCTGGAACTTCTGGAGTTCCACCATCGAATTCTCTCGAGATGAACGGTTCTGGAGTTCGATCGAATCTTCGTTGGAACTTCTGGAGTTCCAGATCGAATCTTCGCTTGGAACTTCTGGAGTTTGTTTCAAGAATCGAATCAAATCTTCGCTGGAACTTCTGGAGTTCCAGATCGAATCTTCGCTGGAATTCTTCTATGAATCTTCGCTGGAACTTCTGGAGTTCCCGATCGAATCTTCGCTGGAACTTCTGGAGTTCCAGATCGAATCTTCGCTGGAACTTCTGGAGTTCCCGATCGAATCTTCGCTGGAACTTCTGGAGTTCCAGATCGAATCTTCGCTTGAACCTCTGGAGTTCCAGTTGCACGCTATCCTCTGGGAGGCTGTTCCAGAGCCCAACAGTGTGAGGAGGAGGAGACAAGGACCTCTAGAACTGAGAGGTTAGACGGCGAGGCACATTTACTGCATATTGGTGCTGCTGTTCGGCGAATCGGAGACTTTATTGACATCTAATGAATTAGTTTCAATATAACTCAATGTCCCTCCTTTACTTTACCTGATGAGAAATGTATCAGCATTTGCTTTAATGATGAACGTATTTTGATGGCATTCTGATCACAGGGAAATCAAGGATTTCTTGAGGACCTGAAGTACAGCCAAACGTACGATCTCCTTCCGCCGAAACGGAAGAGAATTACGAATAATATCGCCCTCTAAAATGGGACGGCGGCCTTTGTCTACTTGCTTAACATGCATGAGGTCTAGATACCCTAATCGCGGATCAGGAGTTGATTCCTTTCTAACAGAAGTGGTTTCTCCTCACTGTGAATACATAATGAGCTCGGCAGAAATTTCGATTATGCGTTTCAATTGATCCTCTAGCCCTGGTGTGTGAGCGGAGTGATATCGAAATTATACGTGTTTGTGACCGAGAAGAAACGACCTCATATTATTTTTTTACGGGTAAGATAATTCTACGAAGCGAAGGGTTCGGTTTCTTGGCGTAAAACGTAAGAGAATTTTCCAATCCACGTTGCAACTGGTATTCATATCTTTTGTAATAACTAGCTTAAGCGTTATAGATTGATGCATAAATTTTAAAGGTTTTAATCTCTAAGATAGTTACCTACACACCGCTTTGAAAGTTGCGAGCTAAGTTTTGCCTTGTAACAAAACAGCTTTTAAAAATATTTGAGAAAGTTGCTGCATACAGGTCATGATTTCCAAATCATGCACAATGTATCCGACTTTCATTTTTCTCATTGACATTTCCTGTATTCGTAATGCTGTACGTTATTAATTAGTTATCTTTAAAAAATTCTTAATAACGGAGCCAGAGTTGCCAGTTGAGTATATTCGTACTTTTACGCGCTAAAATTTCGTTATCGTTTATTTCATAATTTGCTTTGTTTTTTGTATTACCCATTCGTCCAGAAACTTAAATCATTCAATTTTCGAGCCAGCTTTTGTTGTTTGAAGGCGGACTTTTTCGTATAGTCATATTCTTTCATTATTCACGAAATGTCGATGTTTCCCCATACCCTCATTTTGAAACAAAATTGAAATTATGTCAAAAAATGCTACTGTCTTATCAATGATAGTACTATGGATGCATTCGTTTGATTAAATTCCCTTATTCTCAGCTAAAGCACGAAAGTAACCGAAACATCATTTATTTAAACGATATCGTGACCCTACACTTCGGCTATATGAAATAAATTTAAAGAAATGTATTCTGAACTCGCAACTATTTATTAGGGTATGAGTAAGGTCTACTATAGTAGATTCACATCAACCGTGCATTTGATGTCTAGGCCAGTCCCATACGACGCTCCTGATTGGCTGTTGATAAGCCAATCGTAGGGCTTTAAACTCTCAGTCTCTCTCGAGAGTTCACATGGGTAGGGTCTGTGTTCCACCTCTCCTGAGGTATACGTGTTTCAGGAGAGGTGGAACATACATCCTGCCTATATGAACTCTCGAGAGAGACTAAGAGTTTCCAGCCCTGTCATTGGCTTATCAACAGCCAATCAGGAGCGTCGTAAGGGTCTGGCCTAGACATCAAATGCACGGGTGATGTGAATTTACTATAGGACTTTGTGAAGATTAAAACTCGAGTCTCTCAGAAGGATAGCTATCGGAAAGGTAGCTTAGTTCGAGTAAGTTAATATGGAAATTAACTGGAAATGGTTCGGTGTTCCCGAGAGACCAGAATATAAAGTCACTTACATCTTATTACGATGCTAGTAACGGGAGAGAGCCTTCCTAGGAATGGTAGGTTACTTTGGGCTCATTTTTCTTAACTGTGCCTCTGTAACAGCTGTATTCCATATCAATATCCATTACACGAAAAAAAAAAAACTTCATTAGTAGCTGAGATTATTGTTCAGCTCTTTTTCCGTTCTTTATGCTTCTGATTTTAATAATCATTTTACTTTTTTCCCTTCCAAGTAGATACTGCAACACTGGGCATAATGGAGTCAACCTCTTGAAACCACAAAGTCTTGACAAAATATCAATCCATGCATGATTGATGATCAATGCTTGATAATCAAGAGCATTTTAAGGAAATGAAGCATAATGGGCATCAGCTAAGGGAAGTGACGTATAGTTTAGAACCCACCAGAGAGTCAATAAAAAGATATTTATCTCGAAATAACAACCAGAAGATGTTATGCTTTATCACCCTTTAGTTAAAAGATCTATACGCACTCGGAAACCATCTAACCGATTCAAGCCCGGCACTTTATAGAAATCTACTATGAAGTGCCGTTATTTCTTTAGGACATCACATTCCAATGAAATGTTATTTGTTTCTCCATTTGATCTACTACAACTCATTCGCATGCATTTGAAAATAATCCTTTTATTTGTAACCCCTATGATTTTGCGGCGTATATATCTAGTGATATTTTGATTTCTCCAGTGACCCATGCAACTAACACGCATTTGTGACATCGTAATATGTTTTCTTTTAGGAATCTTTTCCAATGAAGTTTTTGTCCCTCCCCTTTCTCGTGAATACTTTATTGATAGAAGCATTTTCCTTGAACTGTCAATATTTTCGGCGTCCAAAACTTTTCTTTCTCCTTCCGAAACCTTCCATAGTGTAGAACTAAAATTCTTTTCCTGGGTAATACTTGTCGTCTCTTGGGTCACAAAGTTCACAGTTCACTGCATAGCCGAGTCTTTTACGTTCGAATGAGGCCATTCGAATATTCATGACTTTTAGAGAGATGGGAACTGAATTCTAATCTTCATCTTTTTGCTGTCGTTCCTCTCCTCGATATATCTAACGATACTTGTCCCCCGAAAAGATTACGCTTCTACGTCTTACGGCAATAGTAAGCCTCCCAACTAGAGTTAAATGATATTAATTTATGGGCTGTAAAAATGATAACTGTTTAGACAGCACACGGGATAAGCACCCACCCCCCAACACCTACCCATAAAAACGATCGGCTTTTTATCTACAGACATTATTCGCATAGACATCATAGAGCATCACTTTGATTGAAGGACAATTATCGACCAAAATTCACATTCTAAATATTTGCATGGATTACGTCATTTCAAGATGATAATGTTTCTGTAAATATAACAAGAATGTCTGCTTGAAACACGAAAGGTGTGTTCGATGTCGCAGAATTCCTGAGACCATATCTTTTACCTTTAATTTGCGGCGTCTATTCGGGTATTTAGGTATCCGAAAATACTAATTCAAGTACTATTCATTTACAGTAAACTTGAATATGATATGAGTTATAAAAAAAAATCAGATTCCAAAATTGCAGTAATCATTTCACGGTCAAATAGGTTACGATTTTTTTTTCTTTATTCATTAACATCTTTTCCAGTTCTATAAAGGACGCGAAAATGCCGCTGAATGACCCATTGAGACTCGAGAACAGATTGATTTCATATGTGAATAAATCCCTTTGGATTTTATCCCTGATTCCAAATAAATCTAATAGTTTAAATATTGTGCTGAGAATCAACTTAAATATTATTTTGATAATACTTCGTTAAATTATCACTGACTGCTTTGTATTTCACCGAGCGAAATGAACGCACTCACAAAATTATTCATTCATCAGCTGATGAAATGAAAGAATGAACCAAGAAAATAATGGAAGAGCAATCTCTTCCAAGACGTATAAAAGAAACGAATTGATGAACCAGGATCCAAAATGAGCGGTAGCGAGATTTATATCCAGAAGTCAATATGACACGCGATGAAAAATGCCGAGTTTTTCCCGACTGATATAAGAGACGGGAGTGTTTTCCGGAATCGAAAGGATATGAGGCCATCTCTACGTGGCATGTCGGGATCGACTGCCATGTAAAGATATCAGGTCTTGCAAACGAAAACGATATCTTTTAGCGGAATTGGAAGGAAGCCAGGCTTCCTGAGAGGAGTCGCTGGTAATTGAAGATGTAAGGATAATTTTGTCTGGCCCTTAAACAAAAGAGGGTGCGGGAAAGAAACTCAGAAATGGAAGATGGATCCATACTGGATATATATATATTAAAAAAAGGAGTACCTCCTTGTCACTTATACGCTTCATTTCAAGCAAAGGAAAGCAGAGCAATCAGTTTACGTGCAGTCAGTTTGCGTGCAATCAGTTTGCGTGCAATCAGTTTGCGTGCAGTCAGTTTGCGTGCAATTAGTTTGCGTGCAGTCAGTTTGCGTGCAATCAGTTTGCGTGCAGTCATTTAGCGTGCAATCAGTTTGCGTGCAGTCAGTTTGCGTGCAGTCATTTAGCGTGCAATCAGTTTGCGTGCAATCAGTTTGCGTGCAGTCAGTTTGCGTAGACCGTTATGAGCTACAATAAAATCTTTGGGAGGATATAACCCACAATTAGATGGACAATGATCTATATAAATATATGCATACATACATACATATATATACTACATATATATATATATATATATATATTATATATATATATATATATATATATATATATATATATATAAGTGAATATTTCTATATTTGTCCACTGTAGAAATCCGAACGTTACGGACATCAAACAGACAAACTGAATGAAATAGTCGTTTTAACTAATTCCGTCAGGTAAACAGACAGTAATTTACTAATATTTATATAAAAAAAACTAGCTCTTCATTTCTCTTCTGTAAAGAAGCATTAAAACCAATTAGCGTCTATTATTAGACCTGTTAAGGGATTAGACTTTAATCACAGGTAAATACTTAACTATTCGTTGAAGGAGAAACCTTTACCTCATGTCAGTTTGAAATCAAATCATATACATATTCAGCTTGACATTTATAGACGATGACGTTGTAAAAATAGGAGAAAATCATATGTTTAAAACCTTCAGAAAAATATCAGCTATAAATGACTTTTCACATGACCCTTTATTCACTAAACATAGCTCTGATGCAAATGTCGGTACAGATTTTATAATCTAAATGTAACTTTTTTTTTTTTTTTACATTGCATGGAACCAGTGGTTATTCAGCAACGGGACCAACGGCTTTACGTGACTTCCGAACCACGTCGAGAGTGAACTTCTATCACCTGAAATACACATCTGTAACACCTCAATGGAATGCCCGAGAATCGAACTCGCGGTCACTGTGACTTAAGATCGAGTCCCTGCAAAAGTTATTAGAAGATTTCATTCGTTCTTATTATGAAAAGTCTTTTTCCTTCCTTCAATTCGAAATGGACTCTTCAAGCGGGAGAGGGAAAAACTTATCCTTTATATTTTTCTTTCGCTTCATCTGTGTCTACTCAAGTCATCTTTACGAGACCCAATCTCGTTGCAGTAAAGTTTCCGCTTCGAGTAAAAAGAAGAAGAACAAAAAATTCTTCCTTTTCATGTCTTGTTGAGTAAAATGATTTAAATTTTTTTTTTTTTTTTTTTAGTTCGATAATAAACTCATTATTGTACGGATGACATCAATAAAATTGATTTCTTTCTTTGAGATGAATGCATATATTGAATTCAATCTCTAATCCTAGGAAAAACACCGCTTTATTAATTGTACAAAATTAGCTTCTTCTTTTTTTTCCGGGGGTGGGTGGGGGGGGTGTGGGGGGGGGGGGGTATATTTCCCTATTTCAGACGTGTAACTCATTCAATATCCTTCCAGATATCACGGTAATCTACGGATATGATTTAAAAAATTTCGCTTACTGACCAGATAATATTCTAGTTAAAATGCCTTGAAATTTTTATATTTAGAAAATGTAAAAAAAATTCCAAGCCCTTTTTTTATTATTGCTTCTGCAAACCACTAATCAATCTGATTTCACCACAGATTTGTTTTACAAATAAATCAGTCTCTTTTGTGGTTTTAATACATCATATGCATTATATTGACATTTTCTCTGGAAATATAAAAAAATTAATATGTTCCTTTCATTTTTTATTTCAGTTTTTTATACTTTTCATTAATAATTCATAAGTCTAGGCAAGATTTTGTGTGTTTTTTTCATTTCCTTTCCGTGTTTCTCAAAAATACAAATACTTTTGATCAGTGATTAATGTAGTCTGCAGCACAAAATGGAACTTTTCTTTTATACAGTGAATACATCTCTATCAGCGGCATATTTTATTTTATTGGAAACTCTGTCGTCTCTACACAAATGGAAAATATTCAGCAAATATTGTACGTAATTTCTCTATCTGGCGTTTGTTTTAGAATTGCATACTAATGCTTCGACTCTGAATAAAGATGTTTATACACAGCGTTCGATTGATTGTATTTCTTTGAATATATGTGAACACACAAATACACACCCACACACACACACATACACACACGTTTCTCTCTCTCTCTCTCTCTCTCTCTCTCTCTCTCTCTCTCTCTCTCTCTCTCTCTCTCTATATATATATATATATATATATAGATATATATATATATATATATATATATATATATATCACGTATGTAGTTCATGTTATCTCTGTTGGTGGAAGGAGTCCGGAGGTACAAACATTCCACTCTAGGTCTCTCATTTGCTTTACCCTCATGCCCCACTTATGGGCAGCATGTGGATAAAAGCTGGTGGTGTTACAGGGCCAGCAGCTTAATGCAAACCATCCCACCTGTATCTATTTGTGTTATATATATATATGACTAAGCACGCATGTGATTTCCATCAAGCGACATAGCAAAATGCGTTCAAGAAAATAACAAATATAGTGGCGTTTGTTTTCCCTCTGCGTTTGTTATTCTTGCTGATAAGGTTGAAATTTAGTCCTTTGTGATGTTGTTACTAGAGCCTACTTGTTTTAATAAGCAGCAAATAAATCATTTCCAAACAGTGTCATTATTCCAAAAGGTTTTCAATGCATACTCCTGGAGCTCTATTCAAAGGACCGCTGATGTATGTTGTTGGCCTCATTGCATATACGAAACTCATAAGAAATAGCCTGTTACATATATAATTGAAAGGGGTAAAAATAATTCATGATAATCTCTGAACTCAGGACAAAAGAGAATACATTTCAGCCTCATGACTTTACCGTATTTCAACATGAATTTATTAATCGAAAAACTCCTTCATGACCCGATTATGCTTGATTAGTGTGTCCTGCATGCTTTCGTATGTGCGTGTAACGGCAAAATGTTTTATCACAAAGCAACATCAAGGTCAGCTGACTAGTTAAATCATCAAGAGGTTTATAAATAGCTACTCTTAGAATCAAACTATTGTTTGTTGAAGCTTACCAATTCAGAACCGGTGGAATTAATTCCAAACTTTCGCACAAGTTATCGAGTGACTGTCATTCTCAAATCATCGATTTTCCGGACATCTGGGAAACATCCATAATTCAGGACAAATTTTCAACAAACTCAACAGAAACTACCAAGCCTCCATGAATACAAAGTTTTATAATACACCGCGCCATATCTAAGACCAGTTGCTGAGTGTCCGTGATTGAAAATGTGACTTTAATATCCCAAATACCCTAACTTTCAATGCCTTTCATCAGTCTAGTTTTTTGTGAATTCAAAATCCGTTTCCTAGCTTTCATAAGTTAAATTTGCATCTTCACTTTTTTTTATAGTTGAGATGAATATTGAATATTGAATTTAGGCCAAAGGCCAAGCACTGGGACCTATGAGGTCATTCCATGCTGAAATGGAAATTGACAGTAAAACGTTTGAAAGGTGTAACAGGAGGAAAACCTCGCAGTTGCACTATAAATCAAGTGTTAGGAGAGGGTGGAAAGTAAGATGAAGAAAGAGAATATGAATGGTGAAACAGTAAAAGGAACGAAAGTAGTTGCAGCTAGGGGCCGAAGGCACGCTGCTAAGAACCTTAAGTAATGCATACAGTGCACCGCATGAGGTTCACTGACGGCACGAACCCCCTACGGGCTTCACTTTTTTTATAAGTATAAAATCAATTACTTTACTGTGCAAACTCCAAAAGAGTATTTAAAAATCACTGGTCGAAATTAGTGGAAAATAGTAGCTTTGTTTCTATCTCAAGGTTCGAACTCAGTCCTTTGTATTCGAGATTTAAATAATATAAAGATATACACAACTCATTTTAGTCTCTCATCTGACGTGAATTCCTCGAAGTAGAAAAAACAAGTTACTAACCATCTCTATTTAGACCGTGAAAACTCTGGCATCTTCGATGGTATCAAAATCTCGTACCATTTTTCTAAATCTTATAGAGATATTTTTAAAAGATTATTTCGTGAAATATATGAAGTCTTTTGATCTCCCATTTATGGTTCTTTTCCTCAACTTTCCGAAAGGAACAGATTAAATGTTTGGATCTTTCTTAGACAGTGACTCCCAAACTTATCTAGGACTAATATTTCTTTGTGGTCATTATCTTTATGATGTTTACAGTCTTTTGTTCAGAGTTGGCAATGATTCAATCAAACTGATTTAATCAAGTGAATAAATCATTGATATTTTTCATTTTAAAAAAATCATGATTTTTTTTATTTTCTTATATGTTTTTATTTGAAAGCAAATAAATTGAAAAATCTGGTTTGGAGGTTAACAAAAACTTAAGCATAACTGTGCTGCATCTATTTTGATATAAAAAAAAATTGCAAGTACATAGATAACGCCAGAATTGGAAACCTAAAAGATAAAT
>NC_061092.1:24580174-24582674 GCF_015104395.2 Macrobrachium nipponense
TATGAAATGATTAGTAGCATAAATCAGAATGAAAACGAGCATGAGCACAAGAGTTTTTTCAGTGTGGACGTTGGAGTTGTATAAATTCGAACATGTTCATACGAAGACGCAATATATCACAAACAGAAGAAAATTCTCTGAAGGGCAGTGATTTATCTGTGGAGAGATTCAGAGAACTGGGTCAGGATTTGCTCTCTGAAGTTTAGCTGCTACAAAAACGTATTCACTGCTTAGATTTCTTCATAATACCAAATAAGAGAAAGCTGTAAGAATTGCATGACATAAAGAAAATGGCACAAAATGAGGCAAATGCTTCAGGATCATAAATAAGTATTATGCTCTGACTCTGGTTCATTAGACAGTCGAAAACAGAGATGAAGTGACTGATTATAAGAAAATCATGACTTCATTTTTTATATCAGCACTAAAGGAAGGAAAATGAATAAGAAGGAAAGAGTTTACTTGGCATCCTTTTTGTCACGTTATAGTGAGCTTGTCTGTGTTGCAACTGAATTTCAGAAAAATCATCAGGAAAATATGAAAGCCTATTTTTGGAGGCTGGGTAAAGTGAATTCAGTGTGCATAAAATTTGCATGGGAATTGCATTTTATGTTCTATCGCTTTTAAATTGATATTAAAAAAAAAAACTTTCCCCTGAAAAATGTGACCCAGCTTTGTGTCCATGAAAAACAAACACACAGAAAGATAAAAGTCATCAATCATAAAGAGTCAAATCCAGTGGGTTTTCAACCTCCGCCCAAAGAAAATAATACGGCTCCTTGAAGAAGAAGAAGTAGTAGTAGTAGTATAGTAGTGTAATATAAAAATAACTAACAAATAATAACAATAACAATTTTAATAATAAATATTTAATAATAATTATTAAATAATAATAATTATTAAATAAAATAATAAATAATTAATAATAATATAAAATATTATTAATAAATAATAATAATAATAATAATAATAATAATAATAATAATAATAATAATAATAATAATAATAATAATATAATAATAATAATAAATAAACTGAATTTGGATGATCAGCCAGTTTAAGGGCAGACAAAGCTGCTGCCCTAGTGCTCATCAAGACCTCTGAATATCACGAGAAACTGGACCAAATACTGGCTGATCTAATAATAATAATAATAATAATATAATAATAATAATAATAATAATAATAAATACCAATAGACCAGACGAGACGTTCTTTGACAATATCAAACAAAGTACCACTCATTGATGTCGCAATACCATGGGAACCAGAGTAGATGAGAAAGAAAGAGAAAAAAATTTATAAGTATCAAGACCTGAAAATAGAAATAAGAAGGATATGGGATATGCCAGCGGAAATTGTACCCATAATCATAGGAACACTAGGCACGATCCCAAGATCCCTGAAAAGGAACCTGGACAAACTAGATGCTGAAGTAGCTCCAGGACTCATCCAGAAGAGTGTGCTCCTAGAAACAGCGCACATAGGAAGAAAAGTGATGGCCTCCTAAGGAGGCAGGATGCAACCCGGAATCCCACACTATAAAAGCCACCCAGTCAAATAGGATGACTGTAATAGACCCTTCCCCTCACATATATAATAATAATAATAATCTTGTTGAAAGATCCGCAGTTGTTTACAACTGCGGATCTTTCAACAAAATTATTATTATTATTATTATTATCATTATCATTATCATTATTATTATTATTATTATTATTATTATTATTATTATTATTTTTTTGCTTAATCACAGTCCTCCAATTCGACTGGGTGGTATTTATAGTGTGGGGTTCCGGGTTGCATCCTGCCTCCTTAGGAGTCCATCACTTTTCTTACTATGTGTGCTGTTTCTAGGATCACACTCTTCTGCATGAGTCCTGGAGCTACTTCAGCCTCTAGTTTTTCTAGATTCCTTTTCAGGGATCTTGGGATCGTGCCTAGTGCTCCTATGATTATGGGTACGATTTCCACTGGCATATCCCATATCCTTCTTATTTCTATTTTCAGATCTTGATACTTATCCATTTTTTCCCTCTCTTTCTCTTCAACTCTGGTGTCCCATGGTATTGCGACATCAATGAGTGATACTTTCTTCTTGACTTTGTCAACAATAATAATAATAATAATAATTATTATTATTATTATTATTATTATTATTATTATTATTATTATTATTATTATTATTATTATTATTATTATTATTATATTGTTATTTATTTTCTTTTGTGTGTGTGAGGGGACGGGGTCTATTACAGTCATCGTATTTGACTGGGTGGCTTTTATGGTGTGGGGTTCCGGGTTGCATCCTGCCTCCTCAGCCGTAAATTAACCAGCAATAAAATGGATAAATATCTTCCAAGACAAAGGAGTATATAACATTCCTCGCCGTGACTGAGATACAATAATACGTTGGGGAGACCGGAAGAAGTTCATCTGTTCGCTTAGAAGAGCACAGAAGTGCCTACACTGTTGGTGGCAACGAATTGCCTGGTCAAAG
>NC_061092.1:24587674-24595174 GCF_015104395.2 Macrobrachium nipponense
TGTATTGCGAGTATCATTAATAACCTTTCCCATTTTTTCTATAATTAAGCTGATTGTTTTTTCTTATGCATTGCAAGTATCATTAACAACTTTTCTCATTTTGTTTCTAATTGAGCCGATTGTTTTTCTTATGTATTCCAAGTATCATTAATAACTTTTCCCATTTTTCTGTAATTGAGACGATTGTTTTTTCTTATGTAGTGCAAGAATCATTAATAACTTTTCCCATTTTTCTGTAATTGGGTCGATTGTTTTTTCTTATGTCCTGCAAGAATCATTAATAACTTTTCCCATTCTTTCTGTAATTAAGCTGATTGTTTTTTCTTATGCATTGCAAGAATCATTAATAACTTTTCCCATTTTTTATGCAATTGAGCTGATTTTTCACTATGTATTGCAAGAATCTTTATTAATATCTTTTGTAATGAACTTGTTGTTTTTTCTTATGTATTACAAGAAAAATACATTGAAGATAGATCAAATTTGAATAGATAGGACGGGGTGAATTGATTATGGAAAACAAGCGTTACTTTGAAAATTCTCTCCTTATTTGAACCCCTAGTTAAATTTGGAACCCTAATTAAAGTCCAAAGGAGGTAGGGTAACAATGGATTCTGCAACGTTCCTTTCTTTCAGATATGGAAGGATAAATTTAGGTTTTTTATCCAATTAAGCGTTATAATTTTTGCTCATTTGACGATTTTATGGAGAAACCTTACAATGTAGTTTTGCTCAGTATGTGAGTTTTCTGAAAACAAAATCTGAATAGAAAATATATTCAGATTAGCGCTCGAGACCCAAAAGGGCTCAGGAAAAGCAGGACAAAGCCCCAGTATGCATGTGGGGTCTGTTTATAGTGAAAACCAATTGTGAATTCTTGGTGGGCTTTGATGCATAACCGTTATTATACCATATTTTGTTTTCATGATTCGGTATATTGTATAAAATGGGCTCTTCCATTATCTGAAATTGATGATGCTTGCACTGAAGACAGATTAGCAATGAACAGCAATAAATCCTCAGAAGCATGACTCAAAATATATGCTATATTATGAACAGCTGAAACTAGTCATGTAAAGAATTTCATAGTTTACCTAACTGGAACTAGCCCAGTTTTTGGCACCATATTTAGGTTGCTGGAACATCACATGAGCAAAGGATACCATGTGCGCATGAATAATTATTGTAACCCCTTGTAAATGGCGGAGAAACTAAATGAACAGGGTGTCCATGCCAAAGGGAACTTCGACCAGTGCTAGAGGGCCACTAAAGGCAACAGAGGAAATTGTTAACCAAAATCGACCATACGATGCCCTACACACTAGAAGGAAGGGCAGCATCTTCTTACTGCGCTAGATGGGCATATACTACGAGATTCAGGGCCTCTGTAACACGGTTTTTTCGCAATAACTTTTTATCTATGCATTTCATAAATATAACGCTTATTCAGAATACATATTATATCAACACATAAATTTTGAGTGTATTCTGCACTACGTAGGTTGAATAAATTTGGTACTTATAATGTAAAAGTGACCTTTTTTGAAGACGGGCCAATTTACTCAGAGAAAAGGTTTCGAACGCACTCGTTACGTAACTTATGACATCATTTCTTCCCTCTTTCTCGATGAATGATTGGCT
Source organism: Macrobrachium nipponense (assembly GCF_015104395.2). Lineage (NCBI taxonomy): Eukaryota > Metazoa > Arthropoda > Malacostraca > Decapoda > Palaemonidae > Macrobrachium > Macrobrachium nipponense. Next base: position 24,589,316 of record NC_061092.1, read on the forward strand.
ATACGTAACGAAGGCTAAACCTCTGGCAACAATGACATACAAATTTAAATACAAGCAAAGCAGTACACCTTTATGATCTCTGGAACCTTCCCACTGATAATTGTCATAATGAACAAACCAACAAAATATGTTAATAAATACAAAAACACTTCGATTATTAGTCTAACTCCCAAAATAAGTTTCCAAAGAAATTACAGTCTACTTTATAGGTCACAATCCGATTGACAAGATGTAGGGAATAGTTGGTAATTACCAAAAATATAGTAGACAAGCTTGATTTGATAACTGCTATATCCAATGTCAAGCAATTTTTATTTATTGGCTATCTACCTATTTACTGAAAAAAAATAGCCGGTACCGTATATTGTCTTTAAACCTTCACCAATAATTATCGTCAGAATGGTGACTTCATGAGGCTCCACCCACTTTCGCCTCGTTATAATTCAGGATAACACTGAAGGCTACCATGGGCATTGTTGGATTAGAAAATTTAACTTCGGGCTATAAAAACTAATTTCTCGAATTCTCGAGTAGTTGTAAGAAGTGCTAAATGATCCTCAAGCATCCCAGCAGTTGGTCTAAACGTTTAATTCATGTATATTACTGCTATACTGTTGCGGCACTACTGCTACAGTAGTATTACTACGCTAGCATTGATACCCCACCCACATCTACGTATCGTTCCGCCATTCATAAAGTCTTTGGGTTTCAGAGCCGATGGAATTTCTGTCTGGTGGATGGGCGGGCCAACATTTAGTCAAAAGCTGTTTGTTTACCTTGCTTACGTAATGAATGTTTTTCGACTCTTGGCTCGTAATCATTGGCCATGGCGTCGGCTAGATCACTTTTACTCTATAAAAATTAAAACTATCGGGTTTAGGTTATTGATAATGCTGACAAAATTTGTGTGTGGTTGTAAAATATACATATGTCAACTTTCAGCTACATCCGATGCTTTGACAAGGAGCAAAGTCCAAAAAACCGTGTTTCAGAGACCCTGAATCTCATAGTAGGTCAGGATTCGTTCTGTACAAGGAATGGATATCTACGATATGTTCATAAGGAGAGTAGTTCAAGTGGTAAATCATTATTTCATAAAACAATACCCGAAAAGCACGCCTCCAGAATACGAGCCTTCAGAAAACTAAGACTCACGGCTTTATCTTTTACCGTTATTGCTCCAAAGATACGTCCCTCACCCACCCACTGCCTACCACATCCCCTGAACGCCAAAAATCGATATCTGGATCTCCGGACCGGCAGCACGGATTTCGATGAAATTTGGTATGATTAGAGACCTTAGTGGGAAACCTCTAAAGCCAAAGTTTCATCCATATCGGTTGAATATTTCCAGAGTTATGAAGGGCCAAAGTCGGTGCTTTACTAACCGCCAACTACCGTGGCGGTTGATGATAACCATTAGTATCTTCTTGTACTATAAAGGAATTTAGTGTACAAGATTATAAAGCGGCACTATTCCGAAGAACAGATGCCGACGATCAAATGGCACTGTCAATAGAAAGTGAGTCATATCCAAATCGCCTTTACTCTAGTGGCACGTGTGTTCATGATGAGTTTAGCAATTTCTGTGGGAAAATGTGGGAAAAGAAAAAAGAAGTCGCGCCTGTTACACGAGTGACAGACACAAAGTGCTTCCCAGCTAACGGAAAAGATAGAACGTGTGTTTCCTAATGTCTGACTGCGTCATATCTGTCAAACAGCAATAAAATACATAAATACGGAAAGGCAATGCATCATAGTCTTGCACGCAGCCAAAACTTAACGCATCTCCATTATTTTACGACAGATAGCATTTTATGAAAAAATATAAAATTTTAATTTACGGATATCAATCTATCATTTTCGTTTTTCAACAGACTACAGAAAAGCCGGAGAGGAGACTAAGAGTTTGTATCTTACTATGAACAGTAGGTCCAGAGATAACGATCGAGTAGGTATAAAGTTCAGCGTATTTAGGTCAAATAGGAATTTTTGACTCTGGGACAGATATGATTTGTAAGAGCCAAATAAGCGTAAGAGTCACTTCTGTGAAAGCTGTTTGTCAAGAGCAATTAGTTTCCAGCAATCTAAACTCTCCTGTTATCTCAAAAAAAACATTCACTCTGAATAGCGGTCAAAGGGAATGTTTTACCTCAGTAAATACGAGGCCTTAGACACAACCACAAAAAATACTTTGCATCAGCGTATGGGTACGAAGCCATGTCTCCTGTCGAGCGATGACAGAAAAATACAATGAGGTTTATATTTTTATTATGGTGGTCAGTACGTTAATTTGGGATTCTTTGGGAGCAATTACTCACCCTTGAAAGAACATTATTTTTGTTAGAAAGACGAGGCATAAAAACCAATTAAATAACAGGTTCACATACCCATGAAATTGTGAGTACTGTGCCATCGTTATGTCGTCATGGTGGAGAAACATCAACACAATTACGATTCTGCTCACTCAGCCCTGATATAATGCTTTTATTTTATTGTACAACGAAGTTATCAGAGCCAGAGAGAGAGAGAGAGAGAGAGAGAGAGAGAGAGAGAGAGAGAGAGAGAGAGAGAGAGAGAGAGAGAGAGAACATATACGATGGAACATTCTCATTCATTTGATATTTGAATTTAAACACTCCTTTAAGAAAACAACATAACAATTCTCTACCCAAGCGTCTGAACTGAATTGAATTGAATTGAACGTAGTATTTAGGGCAAAGGCCAAGCACTGGGACCCATGAGGTCATTCAGCGCTGAAACGAAAATTTACAGTGAAAGGTTTCAAAGGTGTTACAGGAGGAAAACCTCGCAGTTGCGCTACTATCAGACATGCTCTTGTTTGTTTGTTTGTATGGTGTTTTTACGTTGCATGGAACCAATGGTTATTCAGCAACGGGACCAACGGCTTTACGTGACTTCCGAACCACATTGAGAGTGAACTACTATCACCAGAAATACACATCTCGCACCCCTGTGGAATGCCCGAGAATCGAACTCTCGGCCACTGAGGTGACCGGATCATCAGTGGTGGCTTCATCCGTTTGAGACTCGTATGCTTTTCAAATGAACTCGTATCAGTCTGGTAGACTGAAAAAAATGTTAACTTTCTGACTAAGCTAATGTAAAGGATACTGTTAAGGAAAATTACCATCAAATGAAATATTGAAACTAAATAGGAAACGCTGTTGGATGGCTGGATAGAGTGAATTCAATGTGAATACAAGATTTCCCTTTATTTTTACAGATTATTCAGGAAATCCTGATAAAAATGTCATTTTCCAGATTTCCATACACTAAATCATGTCATATTAGTTAAAATGGAACCATTTGAACGTTTTTTTTTTTTTTTTTTTTTTTTTTTACAAAAGTGGAAACTGGTCCATGAATACCTGGGAATCGGAATCAGATCCCTAAAAGGAGATTTCTTTTATTTATATCGTTTTCGAGCCCTAACTTACAACGCCGAAACCACTGAAAAATGGCCTAATCTATTGCCACTCTTTTTATCTCAAGTTTTTCTATATTGCTTTCGCTTTCTCCACATGGAGCGATTTATATTCTCGGCATTGCATATTTTACTGGTTCGGTTTGTAAGGAATGTTGCGGATGGAATGCGATCATTTTGGAGGCATCTTTCATCCAGGATGGTGCCAAGAGGATGATGAATTTCAGAAATGTTCACATCATAGATAAAGGCTTGTGGGTGATATGTTAAGCATAAGATATGGGACATCTTTTCAGTTGATTTGCAACATTTCCAGAAGCTTAATCGTCTTTAGGGAATTATGTAATATCTGTCAATCATTAGCGTTACTTTTTGGGTTTGTTTGCCTGTATGGTGTTTTTACGTTGCATGAAACCAGTGGTTATTCAGCAACGGGACCAACGGCTTTACATGACTTCCGAAACACATCGTGCGTGAACTTCTGTCACCAGAAATACACATCTCTCACCCCTCAGTGGAATGCCCGAGGATCGAACTCGCGGCCAACGAGGTGGCACGCCAACACCATACCGACCAAGCCACTGCGGCGCTCTAACTTTACTTTTTTCTACAGCTAATATGTTTATTTTTGCTCTATCGGTATTACGTGAGTAGAGTTAAATATACATCAATTTCCTTAATAAGAATCCCATTGCATTATTTCTAATACAATTTAACAAGACACGCTAATATCATATCAGCAGTATTTCTTCATGAAACAATTTTTCATCTTTATTATAAATAATGGAATATGAAGCTCTAATTGCGCTAAGTCGCTCATTGAGTGGTGGTTCTGTTTTCGCAGAATTTCCACCTCAGGGTATATTATAAAAATCGATTATTGAGCTTTCGATATTCCTGTTTGAGAAGCAATCAGCATATTCAATTCTTGTAACTTCTCTACAGGTATTATATCGGATGATGTTTCCAGAACTCGGTTTCCTTTTACTCTCAGTCCTTATTAGCGAAGTTTAGACCGAACTTAAATATCAAAACTTGCTTAGAAAATCTGGTGATTTATTTTCATGGTTATTTTTTCCTGTTCGAATTTGCTGCCTTCTTCACCCAGTGACTTTCATTGTCTTGTGGCGGCTATATTTAAAATTCGTCAAAACAAAAATTGAGTTTTCCATGCTCTGTTTAAAGATGAGCATATGCCAAACTACAGCAAGATATGGATTGGCATTTCCATGCTCTGTTTAAAGATGAGCATATGCCAAACTATAGGAAGATGTGGATTGGCATTTCCATGCTCTGTTTAAAAATGAGCATATGCCAAACTATAGCAAGATATGGATTGGCATTACCATGCTCTGTTCAAAAATGAGCATATGCCAAACTATAGCAAGATATGGATTGCTTTTTCCATGCTCTGTTTAAAGATGAGCATATGCCAAACTATAGCAAGATATGGATTGGCATTTCCATGCTCTGTTTAAAAATAAGCATATGCCAAACTACAGCAAGATATGGATTGCTTTTTCCATGCTCTGTTTAAAGATGAGCATATGCCAAACTACAGCAAGATATGGATTGGCATTTCCATGCTCTGTTTAAAGATGAGCATATCCCAAACTATAGTAAGATATGGATTGGCATTTCCATGCTCTGTTTCCAAAAATGAAAGCAATATGCCACTATAGCAAGATATTGGATTGGCATTTCCATGCTCTGTTCAAAAATGAGCATATGCCAAACTATAGCAAGATATGGATTGGCATTTCCATGCTCTGTTCAAAAATGAGCATATGCCAAACTATAGCAAGATATGGATTGGCATTTCCATGCTCTGTTCAAAAATGAGCATATGCCAAACTATAGCAAGATATGGATTGGCATTTCCATGCTCTGTTCAAAAATGAGCATATGGCAAACTATAGCAAGATATGGATTGGCATTTCCATGCTCTGTTTAAACAATGAGCATATGTCAAACTATAGCAAAATATGGATTGGTTTTTCCATGCTCTGTTTTAAAATGAGCATATGCCAAACTATAGCTAGATATGGATTGGATTTTCCATGCTCTGTTTTAAAATGAGCATATGCCAAACCTATAGCAAAGATATGGATTGGTATTTCCATGCTCTGTTAAAATGAGCATATGCCAAACTAATAGCAAGATAGGATTGGCATTTCCATGCTCTGTTCAAAATGAGCATATAGCCAAACTATAGCAAGGATATGGATTGGCATTCCATGCTCTGTTCAAAAATGAGCATATGGCAAACTAGTAGCAGATATGGATCGGCATTTCCATGCTCTGCAAAAATGAGCATATGTCCAAACATAAGCAAAGATATGGATTGGTATTTCCATGCTCTGTTAAAAATGAGCATATGCCAAACTTTGATAGCAAGATACTGGATTGGC
>NC_061092.1:24600174-24615174 GCF_015104395.2 Macrobrachium nipponense
ACCCTGATAAACCCAAACGCTGTTTTATGTATCAAATGCCTTAACTAAAAAGAAAAAGGAATAACCCTGTAATTGGCGTTTCCTTTACACCCAGTGCCACGATGAAGCTAGCTCACAAAATGTGTTTTTCTTTGCGACGTTTCCAAGAGTATAAATTCATGAAAATATAGCAAATCATAAACATATTCAAGTGAACATTAATAATATATCTTTAGTTGATCATGCGCAAAGTCAGCCGGATTTTATGCCTGGGAGCTCATATTAGTTTCTGCACCAGGAACAATGTGTCAAAGTAAAGTGGTCTTCGCCATTTCTCTCTATTTTACACATGACGTTCAGTGGAAATAGGTTTAAAAACATGGAATTTAGGCTGGTTTCATATACTAATAATAATAAAGATAACAACAATAATAATAATAATGATAATGGTAAGAGCATCAAGGAAATAGATACCCTAATCCATACTGTAAGGATGGAATAGAAAAATGCGCCTTAGTCAACATACAAAAAGCCAAAGTAACGAGAACTGAAGGGATAAAGCTACCAGATGGGAGCAACATCAAACACATAGATGTGACTGGATACAAATACCTGGGAATAATGGAAGGAGGGGATATAAAACACCAAGAGATGAAGAACACGATCAGGAAAGAATTATGCAGAGACTCAAGGCGATACTCAAGTCAAAACTCAACGCCGAAAATATGATAAAAGCTATAAACACATGGGCAGTGCCAGTAATCAGATATATACAGCGCAGGAATAGTGGAATGGACGAAGGCAGAACTCCGCACCATAGATCAGAAAACCAGGAAACATATGACAATACACAAAGCACTACACTCAAGAGCAAATACGGACAGACTATACATAACACGAAAGGAAGGAGGGAGAGGACTACTAAGTATAGAGGACTGCGTCAACATCGAGAACAGAGCACTGGGGCAATATCTGAAAACCAGTGAAGACGAGTGGCTAAAGAGTGCATGGGAAGAAGGACTAATAAAAGTAGACGAAGACCCAGAAATATACAGAGACAGGAGAATGACAGACAGAACAGAGGATTGGCACAACAAACCAATGCACGGACAATACATGAGACAGACTACAGAACTAGCCAGCGATGACTCATGGCAATGGCTACAGAGGGGGGAGCTAAAGAAGGAAACTGAAGGAATGATAACAGCGGCACAAGATCAAGCCCTAAGAACCAGATATGTTCAAAGAACGATAGACGGAAATAACATCTCTCCCATATGTAGGAAGTGCAATACGAAAAATGAAACCATAAACCACATAGCAAGCGAATGACCGGCACTTGCACAGAACCAGTACAAAAAGAGGCATGATTCAGTGGCAAAAGCCCTCCACTGGAGCCTGTGCAAGAAACATCAGCTACCTTGCAGTAATAAGTGGTACGAGCACCAACCTGAGGGAGTGATAGAAAACGATCAGGCAAAGATCCTCTGGGACTATGGTATCAGAACGGATAGGGTGATACGTACAAATAGACCAGACGTGACGTTGATTGACAAAATCAAGAAGAAAGTATCACTCATTGATTTCGCAATACAATGGGACACCAGAGTTGAAGAGAAAGAGAGGGAAAAAATGGATAAGTATCAAGATCTGAAAATAGAAATAAGAAGGATATGGGATATGCCAGTGGAAATCGTACCCATAATCATAGGAACACTAGGCACGATCCCAAGATCCCTGAAAAGGAATCTAGAAAAACTAGATGCTGAAGTAGCTCCAGGACTCATGCAGAAGAGTGTGATCCTAGAAACGGCACACATAGTAAGAAAAGTGATGGACTCCTAAGGAGGCAGGATGCAACCCGGAACCCCACACTATAATTACCACCCAGTCGAATTGGAGGACTGTGATAGAGCAAAAAAAAAATAATAATAACAATAATAATAATAATAATAATAATAATTTGTTTGTTTCTTTTTTGTTTGTATGGTGTTTTTACGTTGCATGGAACCAATGGTTATTCTGCAACGGGACCAACAACGGCTTTACGTGACTTCCGAACCACGTCGAGAGTGAACTTTTATCACCAGAAATACACATCGCTCTCACACCTCAATGGATTGCCCGAGAATCGAACTCACGGCACCGAGGTGGCAGGCCAAAACCAAACCGTCCACGCCGCTGAGGCGCTCAATTAATAATAATAATAATAATAATAATAATAATAATAATAATAATAACAATAATAATAATTGATGTCGCAATAACATGGAACACCAGAGTAGATGAGAAAGAAAGAAAAATTTAAAATTGATAAGTACCAAAACCTGAAAATAGAAATAAGGATATGGGATATGCCAGCAGAAATTGTGTCCAAAATCATAGGGACACTAGACACGATCTCGAGATCCCTGAAAAGGAACCTAGAAAAAATAGATACCAAAGTAGCTCCAGGACTCATGCAGAAAAGTGTGCTATTATAAACAGAGCGCGTGGTGAGGAAAATGATGGACTCCTAAGGAGGCAGGATACAACCCCGGAACCACACACTATAATGTTCTTGTAACTTCTATAATAATAATGATAATAATGAACCAAACAAAAACTTCTCTCAGCTTTCTTCTTAAGATTAAAAAAGAAACCACAAAATTACTGTGTATAACGTGTTTACTTATAAATATTTACATAAATATTTATAAGTAAACACGTTATACACAGTAATTTTGTGGGTTTCTTTTTCAATAATAACAGTAAAAGTAATAATAATAAACATTTTTGGTATTGGAGCAAAAATCACTGTGGTAAAGAAATGCCTTAAAAACTTCGGTAAGGTAGTATTGTTTTAAAAAATTATAAATAAATAAATAAATAAATAAAACAGTTAGAACGTCGATCAAAATGTAATGGTAAAACACCATGAATTCAGTCTGACCGTCTAATTATTATATTTCTTGTCACAACATACCAAGCTTTAATATAAATACCGGATTTAATGTACGAAATTCATGCAAATGAAATTTTTATCAGGATTACTTGAATAGTTTGGAAAAAAAAAGGGAAATCGAACGGAATTTCCATTTAAAATTGTATTCACATTGAATTCACTCTATCCAGCCATCCAACAGCGTTTCGTTTTTAGTTCCAATATTTCGGGCCAAATTCAATTGCTACGCTGACGAACTCACTATGACATCCTCCCTAAAAAGGAATTCAGGAAGTTCTCCTCCAGTCATTTTTCTATCTCCCTTTCCTGTTTTCTTTTTACTTAGTTTAACTCCTCTTATTCTTTTTTATACTCTGCAACGGTATATGTTACAAGAGAGAGAGAGAGAATCTGCTTCCAAAGCATAGTACTTCTTAAGGACTTACTATAGTAGATTCACATCAACCGCTCCTGATCGGCTGTTGATAAACCAATCACAAGGCTGGAAACTCTCAGTCTCTCTCGAGGGTTCACACAGGCAGGATGTATGTTCCACCTCTCCTGAGGGATACGTCTGTCAAAAGTATCACTCAGGAGAGGTGGAACATACATCCTGCCTATGTGATCTATCGAGAGAGACTGAGGGTTTTCAGCCCTGTCCTTTGCTTATCAACAGCCAATCAGGAGGCGTCGTAAGGGAGTGGCATAGACATCGGATGCACGGTTGATGTGAAACTACTATAGTAAGAGAGCTTTTACGGGAATGCGAGAGTACCGTTTTGATTTTTGCCAACACAGATTAAGGAGAACCTGATAGAAAGGTAGGGATTTGGGTAAAATGACTTGAATTGTTTTCGTTCAAATAGTCTCCTGTTATCACCTAAACGGTTTGATTTATTTCATACAAGAAGTGAGAAAATTCAAACGGTTCAAGTGAAAAAACACAATCCCTCGTAAAAAAACTAAATTCAACATATAATGTATACTAATATAAATACCGAGGAAAATACCGTAAACATTAATAACGGAAAGTAGCAGTACAGTTAACGTGAGCAAAGCTCTCGGTTAAAATATGTAATATGTTATTTCAGTAATGTTGATCGCCAGCATCAAACAGAACTAGAACGAGAATAATAAAAAAAAAATTGTGTAAAAGTATTAAAGAGCATCTGGCAGAATGAATGAAAAACAAACATGGTAAACAAACAAGCTTCGGCTTTAACAGCGAAAAAAAAAAGAAGAAAAAAAAAAAACAAGTAGCAAAGCTGAAGGGAATGGCGCCCTTGAGGTCGGGCTAATTTAAATGGCTTGAAGAGACAATGTCGTTCGTCCAAAGTAATGAGTTCCAGCTCGACCTCCCACGGGAAATTCCAGGGATTTTTGTCCAGCAATCCACTTCTGGAGTCAGTGCTTCATTCGGATATTAATTTATCTACTTTAAGCTTTGTTAAGTTGGTTAACTGGCTTTCTATCGGAACACGCATGCAAGACACATACAAACACGGACATACATACATACACATATACGCACTATGTGTATTTGTGTATGTACTTAAGTGTATGTGCAAGTGACTGTTTGTGTAGCCGATTCAAGCAGTGATAGCACACTGGGAAAATATGGAGTATCTGAAGAAGTTGATAAGAATGGAGTATTACAGAAATGTTGTGTAAGGGGCTTGTCTGTTTAAACATAGTTGCAAGGATAACTGTTGTTCTTTCAGGGGGATGTTGCGACGAGTCTTTCAAATGAGAGGCCAGAGTGCTACCAGATGACCTCTCTCTCTCTCTCTCTCTCTCTCTCTCTATATATATATATATATATATATATATATATATATATATATATATATATATATATATATATATATATATATATATATAGTATATATATAGCATTTCCACAACGAACACTTAACTTTAAGTTTCCATTACACATTTTCGATAGTTTGTTAGTATGGTGTTTTTACGTTGGATGGAACCAGTGGTTATTCAGCAGCGGGACCAACAGCTTTACGTGACTTCCGAACCACGCCAATAGTGAACTTCTGTCACCAGAAATTCACATCTCTCACACCTCAATGGAATGTCCGAGAATCGAACTCGCGGCCACCGAGGTGGTACGGCAACACCATGCCGACCACGCCACTGAGGCGCTTACATTTTCGATAGGCTTACTAATACATGTATTGAATCCGATTGGGAAGTAAATGAAGATGCTCCGCTCTCCCAGACGGGATTCGAACACATGCAAAGCAGTATGAGAGGTTGCTGTAACCCATTAGAAAAGGGATATCTTCGCTTGTGATTCTCAGTGTGAGGAAGTATGTAATAGCAAGCGTTTATTCAGCAGACGCTTGAACATAAACACAACACACGAGGTTCAGCTAATGTTAGAATATAACGTAATATCTCAAAAAGTCAACGTCTTCAGGACTTGATTGCTGCACAAAAGTCCCTGGAATTTCCCCTGGGAAGCTGTACAGAACTCATTACTTGGGGGAAAGGCATCGCCTCTTAAATCCGTTTAAATTACCCTGAACTCGAGGGTGCCATTTCTTCCTACTTTGCTACTCTTTTTGCTGTGAAAAAAAAAAAAAATTAGAGTCCGTATTTGTGTATTCTTTAAAAATGTTCATCGCTTTTGTTTTCCGTTTCAAGATATTCAGATAAGAATATTGAATCGAACTGAATATATAATTCAGGCCAAACGCTATACACTGGGACTTATGAGGTCATTCAGCGCTGAAATGGAAATTGAGTAAAAGGTTTGAAAGATGTAACAAGAGGAAAACCTTGCAGTTGCGCAATGAACCAATTTTTAGATGGTGGAAAGTAAGATGGAAGAGAATATGGAAGGAGGTAAAGTAAAAGGAACGAAGGGGTTACAGCTAGGGGCCGAAGACACCCTGCAAAAAAACCTAAGTAGTGCCTACAGTGCACCGCATGAGGTGGTGAACTGACGGCACAATTGTTTTATCACACTCAGAAGAGCTGGAGCCTTGATAGAGTTAATGTTGGTTTGAATTAATTTCCGTAAAAAAATCTAAATATACCGGTAACTAGGGCCGTGATTATTTTGATGAATACCCCGAAAACCAACACGAAGACTTGTTCAACTTGATACAAAATAGTTTCACGGACATGAAAGCTTTCTCTCTCTCTATCTCTTGTAACCTTAGTTACGATCCGTGACACTCGGTTAATAACTACATCAGTTTGGTACTGTACAATTAGTACTGAGCTATCATATGACGATGGGATTATTCGGAAAGAACTTGAATTCAAACCGAATGTGTACATAAGAATCTCTCTCTCTCTCTCTCTCTCTCTCTCTCTCTCTCTCTCTCTCTCTCTCTCTCTCTCTCCAATTCCTGTAAGATAGTTGCTCAAGTTAAACTGCCCCGCATTTTTGATATTTTACATTTCACCACTTCTCACCCCCCAGTCCTATTGGGGCTGAACGTGGATTTGAAGGGCATCGGGAATGTCTCTATTCATCCCAGTGACCTCGAAAACTATGAATTTGATTCTAATATCTGTAGTTTTCAGTTATTTTTAAATGTGTCAACCTTCCCACCCCTTCTCATGCCTCCTTCCTATCAGGGCTGACCTTGGACTTAAAGAGGACTTGGGAATGACACTATTCATCTCAGTGACTTCAAAAACTAATGATTAGACATTAATATCTGTACATTTTGGTTATTTTTTACATGGCACCACTTTTCTATCCCTTTTCACAAACTCCCCTTCCTACTGGGGCGGAACTTGGACTTAACGGGCTTCGGGTCGTCACTAATCATCTCAGCGACCTTGAAAACTATGGATTAGACATTAATATCTGTTGTTTTCGGTTATTTTTACACACCATCCCCCATCCCATCCCCCTCTTAATCACCTCCCTCCCTATTGGGGCTGAACTTGGACTTAAAGGGAAGCAGGAGTGTCACTATTCACCCCAAGGACATCGAAAACTATGAATTACACACTAATACCCGCCATTTGCAATTATTTTCCCAACCCCTTCTCATCCACCTCCCTAATGGGACTGAACTTTAGCAATGGGCAGCGGGAGTGTCACTATTCTCAGCGGCCTCGAAAACTATGGATTAGACACCATTATCTGTCGTTTTGTGTTATTTTTACATGTCACCCCTTCCCACGCCCAATTCCTATCAGGGGTGAACTTAGACTTAAAGGGCATTTGGAGTGTCACTATTCTCAGCGACCTTGAAAACTGTGGTTTAGACACTATCTGTTGTTTTCAGTATTTTTACATTTCACCCCCTTACCACACCTACCCCCTTTACCCAACCAATAGTCCAATTTTAATTCTGTTTTCACCAAGACCTTTCCCGGTTTGCTATTGACTTATATTTAAAATCTCATCAAAATCGGTCAAGAAATGTGGTTTTGTATAGTGTTCATACAAACAAACAAACACAGAAACAAACAAACAGACAGGTATTTTCTCGATTATATAAACACACACACACACACACACACACACACACACACACACACACATATATATATATATATATATATATATATATATATATATATATATATATATATATATATATATATATCTTGCAAATGCTATAATGTATTAAGACTATTCATAAGTCTACATATGTTTGTATTTATGCTCCAAGAAAACTATTTATTGTTTCACTAGGAAAAAACACTCGCGCATGGAGAAGGTCCGGGAGCGAGGTTGAGTCAGCGATGACACTGGCTTGCAATTGGCAGTAAAACCAGTTTATGACCCTTGGCTCCTGAGAGCATCGCCTCATGGAGGAGGGTCTTTATTTGTAGTGCTAGAATTTTTTGAGGATCATTAAGCCGTGTATATTACGTCTTAGAAATACTGGTCACTTTTTCCTTCGCTTATCCTTACGAATTCTTTCTTCTGTGAAGAGAGGTAATCAGTTAATCTATATGCATTTATGATAGAATCCTGTTCAAAACAATTGCGATTATTGATAACCAGCTCGACTAATTCGCTATATCATAGGCCATCGACAAATGCATATTGGAATTAGCCGTTACGTTATGTTTTCGTTAGTACTTTTTTTTTAATGGGTCGCCTCATGCACTGCCCATGCAATCCCAGAAAATGTATTATGTACAGTTTAACGATCCCAATATGAGTAAGACCTTCCATGACGCTGTACTCTCAGAAGGCAAGGGACCATAAACTGGTTTTATTGCCACTTACTAACTACTACACGAAAGCAGCATTTGTTAACATCCTTTTTATTTTTGTGGGGATTATAATACATTTAATTAATATACATGGACCACATTTACCCAAGATTTATGCAATCACTTGAAAGAACTGTAAACTAATTGCTCGTGGAAATCTCCTTTCAACATTTTAGCCGTCCTTTCTCCACTGGCCACCTAATGATTTGAGAGAGAGAGAGAGAGAGAGAGAGAGAGAGAGAGAGAGAGAGAGAGAGAGAGAGAGACTTACCCTATCTTGGTATCCCCTCACCTCCAAATCTACCTTTTGTGGTTGGGCATTTTTTTTAACCCTAAATTGCGAAGACGTTTTACATAACTACCGAGGCTCTTCATTTAGGGTAAATTCAACCATCACGAAAACCAAAATCGCGAAGGTAAATTCAACGTATTGTGATAATTTTTCAATCAAGGTAAATGACAGTAAGTCAGCCCAGCTTCTCCTAGAACCACTTGCTATTCACACGCGTTAAGAAAACGGCGTCTCTTCTACGTATAATGTTGCGAGAAGTCCGTACCTGACCATCACGAAATTTTAAGTTTGGTGGCTAATTTGAATGGCAAACTTTACCTTTAATGCTCCACAGATACGTTACGCCCTCACTCACCCAACGCCTACCACGTGTATATATATATATATATATATATATATATATATATATATATATATATATATATATATATATATATACAAATTGTAACTGTAATAGCCGCAATGTCCTCTCAACTTCTCGAATTCTTCGCGTTATTTTGTTTGGGCACGCTTGTCACCACAATGCCTTGAGATCCAAGTGCAAGAATGATGAAGAAATCACGATGTTCGGTAGCGGGAAACGAACCCGGGTTACTATAATCACGACGAGGTCATGTTGCCGACCTGACCAGTATGAAATGTAAAAGGAGAAAATACAATCTTTTGGAGGATGAGTGAAGTCAGTTTGGTGTGAACAGAATTTATCTGGGAATTGCGTTTTATGATCTCGTATTTTTTAACGGATACTGAAAGATGGAACTCCGATAAACCGATTTTGTGCGTTGAAACAACTAGAAGGAAAAGAATATATACAAGAATTATAAAATATAATTATACTAAACAACATAACCTCTCTCTCTCTCTCTCTCTCTCTCTCTCTCGTTTATGTTTAAGCGATACACGTAAGCGAAATACTTCATCATCATGTTGATGGCAATAATTCTAACAATGAAATTTGGTCACAAAACGAAATTGATTGATGTCTCTATCCAAATGAGTTGATTATTTATACACGCTTTAATATATATATATATATATATATATATATTATACATATACCTATATATAAATATAAATATATATATATAATATATATATAGATATATATATATATATATATGTATGTATGTATGCATGTATTTAACTGATTCAGTTTATATAAATTTCAACAACTCCATTCGGCAAAAAACTATTTTGAAAGCTCAAGTACAAGTAGATTTTTAGAAGAAATTGAGGAACTTGTAAAACTTACCAGATTTTATTTGTGCAAAGAAGTCGAACCCACAAAGGAAAAAAATACAAAAAAGTCGAACCCGCAAAGGAGAAAAATATAAAAAAGTCGAACCCACAAAGGAAAAACATAAAAAAAAAAAAATTCGAACCCGAAAAAAAAAAAAAATCATTACACGACCTGAAATATCTGACGGCACGAGGAAAAACTCAAAGAAATTTTTGCATATACGAAGAAAAGAGTAAAAGAGAGGAAGGCTTTTTGTTATTTTCGTATAATCGCATTGACCTTACTCACATTATTCCCTTTCCCAGAAGACCCCTCTGTATACGAAGCTATGAGTGGTGGGACCAGGTTTCACGGGAAACCTCAAACGAAATATGAGAAGAAGCTTCCCGGTATAGCGTTGTTCGAGTAATCGACAGAAAATAGAACGATTGAACGAATGCGAAGAGCAAAAGCTGACCACATAATAGAAGAATATTAGAATAAATAAAATTTTAGCTCAGGGCCAAGAACTGGGCCCTATGGGATCATTCAGCCCTGAGAAGGAAATTGAAAGTAGAAAAGTCTGTAAGGTGTAACCGGAGGAAGAGCTCACAGTTGCACCATGGAATTAACTGTTAGGGTGGACAGCACGATGGAAGAAAGACTATGGAAGGAAGTACAGTAAAAGGAATGAAAGGGGTTGCAGCAAGGGGCCGAAGGGATACTACAAGAACCTCAATTAATGTCTAGAGGTGCACTGACGACACTAAAGCCCCTTACAGGGAACAGAGCCCCTTACAGGGATCAGGCAATAGAGCCCTCGTGGAATACGTTATTATTGTACCGTTTTATTAAACCTCTTACATATTTAGTAGAGAACACTTTTGTGTCTCTGTCCCTCAAGCTCGTATCTCTTTTAAAGTCTCTCACTCTCTCGGTACCGTCTTGTATGAAAAATACGCTCAAAACCCTTTCCTCTATTCGCCAATAATCCCTTCAGTCCCATGACTAGTAAAATATGCACTGCCAAGGATATCAATGGCCCCTCAGAGAAAAGGTCAGAGAAACTAAGATAAACTGATAACAAAGATTCGAGGAAAATAAAATGGTTCTGATCATACATCAGTAGTCTCGGTGTAACTCATCACATAAAAAATATAAATAAATCTACCATTTTCCAGATAGAGCTCAGATTTAGTGATATCCAGGGATCACCTTGATAAATCTGATAAGTGCTAGAAAGAAAGGCATCTCTTTTCAGCAAAAAGATCGAAGTTCATGACTTGGCTCAGGGTTAGATCAGAAATGTCTTTCGTTAAGCAATTTTGGAATTCTTTTATTCGCCCTTCTGGAGTTATTTTACCTTCTCATTGCTTTTACAAGAGAATGTTTTCTATTTGTGAAATTAAGCTTTGAACGAGATTAAGTCGATATTTATACACAAATTAATTCACATATAATCATAAATTCATGGTCAGGCTTTGATGGGCAAAATGTTAGAAAACTGCAGTATGTAATTAATGTTTCTAAAAATACCATGTTTATGTCTTAACTCGCGTTAAATCTAAAGACCTACATATACACCCCGTGAAGTTTTCGTTAAAAAACGTGCAGAATTCCTCTGATAACTTGAGAGTTGGCAACGGGACGGTGTGTAGAGTTGTTCCAAACACCATAATTATTTTAAACGAAAGGACTGTTCAGCATAATATTAACTCGTTGAGTTGAATGGCTATGGAGCCTCTTAATTTGAGATTAACAAAAATGCATAATTTTTACTATCATAATATCTTGGTAGAGATATGAAATTTACTTAGTGTATTATATGAAGCAATACAGCACTCCTTACTCTGAGAGAAAATGGTTTCATGGACAAATAAATAGCTCCCTCCCTCTCTCTCTCTCTCGCTCTCTCTCTCTCGCTCTCTCTCTCTCTTTCTCTCAGATCTGTATCACAGCGAATTTTAGAGAACATAGCAGTTTCACAGTCAAAGAAAGCTCACTTCCACTCGCCCATTAAAACCTGTATCACACCGAACATCACAGAACAGCTTAATGGACACACAAAGTTCTCTCCATTTCCCTCTTCTAATTCTCTCTCCTTTTACGAAAACGAACGAGAGGAGTTACACGAATGCTATATTTTATAATTGGCTTTATTGGGCCATTATTAAATATCCTTTTATCACTCTACTTTGTGTTGAAATGATTTCCAATTTCGTGACTGTTCATTTCATTGATCTGCTCCTTCTTATTAAAAAAGGATTACTATTTCATCCTAAAAACATCCAATTTCCCTAAAATGAATCAGACTGACGCACTGCCATCATTTTTTTTTTATTGAGAATCAATCTTTATCATCATATTCAGGCATTAACTCTGCTTGCTTTTAGCGACGAATGGATAGTATTTTCCCTACGCGAATCTGAATAATGCGAATGTGCACATAATGCAAAACAAGAGACAAAAATAACTAAATAAATAAATAAAAATAATAAATGCTTATCAGAACAGGTTACGTCATTCTTACTCTTCGGGGAATTTTTTCTAAGGCTTTAGAATAAAACAGAACTAATGCGAACGACCGAAGCTGATCGGGTATACTAGATTCTATATCTGAATAGGTTATTGTAATTGGAGCGTTCTGTTAAAATAAGGAAATGTTCGGAAGAAAACAATCATCGCACCAACACCCCTGATGCATCAGATGTGTCCCTGTCCCTGTAGTCCATATTTCTAAAGTGCGCCACCCTCTCGTGGCGTCTTGGATGAAAGATGCTTCCAGAACCCTCACCTCTATTCGCCAATAATCCCTTCTGTCCCAGAACTAGTAAAATATGCACTGCCAAGAATATCAATGGCACCTCAGAGAGAGAGAGAGGGTGAGAGAAGCTTTAGAGACGAAAAAAGAAAGAAAAAGAAAATGTGGTCATATATCAGTGGTCTCAGTGCAAGTTAGGGTATATAATAAATATAAATAAAGATACGCATTTTCAAGATACACTTCAGATTTAGCGGTATCTTGGGATCTTATTGATCTGGTATACGTCTGTTGGACACAAAGGTATTTCTTGCCAACAGAAAGATCGAGATTTACGACTTGCTCAGAAATGTTCTTCATTTTAAGCAGTTCTGAGATTCTTTTATACTTTTTGCCTCGTTCATTAGAGTTGTATCAGCGTAAGCTGTCTTTATAGCTCTTATTAAAAAAAAATTACCAAATAATGAAGGTAAGCTGACAATGTCAAAAGTATTGGGACTGAACGAAGAATTTTGCAACGGTTGTTGTACTGCTTTCCCTTACGAATCGAGATGATCTGCTCATGGTATGAGCCCCTCTTTTGCCTTTCCCAGTATTATCGTTCTTCCCTCTTACTACTTTCTTATGTGCTTGTTTATTTCTTTTTACGCATTTATTTTCTAACGTCTTCTGATCCAAGCTTGATTAGGGGATTATGTTAGTCTCAGACTTAGACAAACAAAAAAGGAAAAATAGCTTCTGCAGAATAATGTTTTACCTTTTCCAAGTGGAAAATCTTCGAAATGAGACATGAAAAGAACCGACCCAGAAGTCAGATCCGCGAGCTTTAACGAATCTGTTACGTGATATTGGAATCTTTCCCTAGAGATTATCTCTTGCTTATTACTTCTTTGTCAGAACAGATCTCGGGGAATTGGAAAGCGTCCTTCTCTCCTAGCTTTCTACTTGCCTTTCTTGACTAAATGTTCCTGTCCGTTAGCAATTCCATTTTTCATAATCTCAGCTTTCTTATTAAGTGAATTCTTTTGACATCTCTCCGTCTGCGTAGCCTTATAGGCGATACTACGTATACACGTCATCCACTGATTCATGAAATTCAGGCTGTCAAGCTGAGCAAAGGAGTATTTTCAGCCATTCAGCTCTGAAGACATAGTGAAAAGAGAGAGTTGAAGTGGTTGGACAGCAAGATAAGCGATCCAGAGATAAAAGAGAAACGCCCACAGTTGTACCAATAAACATTTCGCAGTAAGGAGCTGGACCACAAGATGGAAGAAATGCAGCGGGAATGGAGGTAGAGTGAGAGACCAAAAAGGGGTGCAGATAGGGTGCAGATAGGGTGCAGATAGGGTGCAGATAGGGCTGAAGGGGTGTTGCAGACACCATAGTAATGCATACAGTGCATTACGTGAAGTGCAGTGACAGTGGAAACCATTAAACCCTCCATAGGGGAGTATGCAGACATGACGACAATAAGCATGAAATCTATTTACTTGTTAACTGAGGACTTGAACCATTGCTGCCTGGGCCAGTCATATCAGTTAAAGGTCGGACTGCCGGCACCTGGCACGCGAAGATTTCTTGACTGTGTGGGTTTCAACAGTCCACTAAGGAGCATTACCTTTCAGACGAAAACTGTCAAATTGGGATCGGGATTCTTTAGACTGTCACTAGAAACCATCTCTTCTTGGCCATCTTCCGTGGGCTGTTTCAAAGGAGAAAACTGTTCTTGTCTTAATAGTCTTTTCCTCTAGGACTAGTGCATGCTACTCGCTTTCTGACGAATCGGAATCTACAGTCTTTTGAGATGATACGTTCTCACTGTGATACTGATAATCTTACCTTTTCTTTATTGGCAACCCCTCGAATTGGGACCACCTTGAAGTGATGAGGGGCCTCTTGAACCCTTGGAATTTGTTTCTGGGTTCAAGTCCAAGAGTCCTATATATCATTACTTATTAATTTAGGCTAAGTCTTGGGAATTTTCAAAGTTTGGTAAGATTTATTTGACCTGATAAACTGTAAAAGCCACAAGGCAAGCCTGCCACGTAATGAATCAGAGCATGGTGTATGATATAAAGAAGCAAAATGTATACATTGTGGAAATCAATATGTATACATTGTGGAAATAATCATTCATCCTCTTCACAAAATTGTGATGTGTATATCATAGAAAAAGGAATACAGACATTAAGGGTAATAGAACACATCACATTTACGGAGGCAAAACAGGAAGAATTCAGCCAGTATGTAAGACCAGGAACATCTTTTTCTATGTAGTATTGCTACTGACTGAGGAAGTGTAAATGCTGCTACCAGAGGTGCTTCCTTTCGCAATGAAAAGGGGAGATTAGTGGTGACCTGTACTCCTCACTCTTTGGAGGCGGCGCAAGTATTTCTGGTACCCTTGCCTCTTTGGATGCTGCGGCAGTTTTCTCGGACGCTCCTGTACCTTTGGAGGTTGATACAGTTGTCTCTGGCACTCCTACCTCTTTGGAGGCCGTGCCAGAAATGCCTAGCACTCCGACCTTTCTGGAGGCTGCACCAGTTACACCTGGTGTGTCCACCTCTCTGGAGGCTGCATGACCTGTATCTGATGCTTCTGTCTCCCTGGAACTGCG
>NC_061092.1:24620174-24650174 GCF_015104395.2 Macrobrachium nipponense
CGGTAATCCTCCGTAAAACCAATTACTTATCAATCTGTGTTTCACTTTTCATCGCACATTGAAATAATTTGTTGATTTTTATGAAATAAATCGATGAGGTAATGGTCCATTTATCACAATCTGTTATTTCACTGACAATGTCCACTCGCTACGGTGATGATGGATGTGCTATAGTAGATTCACATCAACCGTGCATTTGATGTCTAGGCCGTCCCTTACGACGCTCCTGATTGGCTGTTGATAAGCCAGTCACAAGGCTGGAAAATCTCAGTCTCTCTTTCGAGTTTACATAGGCAGGGTGTATGTTCCACCTCTCCTGAGGAATACGTCTTTCAAACGTATCACTTTGGAAGGGTGGAACAACATCCTACCTCTGTGAACTCTCGAGAGAGACTGAGAGTTTCCAGCCCTGCGACTGGCTTATCAACAGCCAATCAGGAGCGTCGTAAGGGACGGGCCTAAACATCAAATGCACGGTTGATGTGAATCTGCTATAGTACTATACCTTTGGCTTTTGTAAATCCTTTTCGATTTAGGCATCAAGGAGGGTTGTCAGCAATATCTATATATTTATGTAAAAATGTGAAGCTGCCACACTGATTAATTGCTTCCAGTTCTGCAGTGATAAGATCTTAGACAAAAAAAAAAAAAAAAAAAAAAAAACTCAAGTCTGTTGAAACGTTTCTCAGGAATTTGTTATTGATACAATATATCGTTTGTTTGTTTGTATGGTGTTTTTACGTTGCATGGAACAAGTGGTTATTCAGCAACGGGACCAACGGCTTTACGTGACTTTCGAACCACGTCGAGAGTGAACTTCTTTTCACTAGAAATACACATCTCTCACACCTCAATGGAATGCCAGAGAATCGAACTCGCGCCCACCGAGGTGGCAGATAAAGACCATAACGATCACGCCACTGAGGCGCTTTGCTACAGTTTATCCATTTGAAGTGTTATTGCAGAAATGTTCTTCCTTCGACGAGTCAGGTCTGTATTCACCTCACCCTCATTTATATCAGGACCAATCAAGGTTGCTTGTTTAGCTCTATCACTAAAAGGCTCTTCCAGGTATTTCGGTTTCACCGCTTCATTTTTGCAAAAACATATACATGACTTCCGCTCGTGAGATCTAATGTATTTGCCTTTGCAATCTCTCTCGATGCAGGACGCTGAGATCATTCTCGAGTGGCTTCTCATTTTCTGGAAAAGGCATTCTCATCCTTTTGATTGTATCTCCAGCCGTCTCATATTCTTTCAGCTCTTGAGCCATTCTTACCCCCCTTGGTGATTCTTGAATGGCTCGTTTTCTGTGCTTTATTGGTCCGGTTAGTTAATTCGCCAGATGTTGCATGGCTCATACTGAAAAAGGTCATTCACTCTTGTCAACGACTGGCTTTTCACATGACGATGGTCTCTTCAAGTAACAGTTGTCACATACGAGAAATACGGAGCACTCACTCTTATTTTGAATTGGTTTATTTGTTCTCAAAAAAGAGAAGTTGTTCCCCTTCGCAATCTCTATGCAGCTCTGAGTATTATTTATCAGATAAAAAAAACATTTTTACGGGTCAGGGCTTCACTAAAATTCTAAGAAAATCTGTAACAGAAACTCATCTTGAAGCAAGAAAGTAGTATGAACAATAAGCACAGTAGAACAATATCCTTGTCGTTTCTCACTCCAAACTATTTTACGCCATTTGGTTTAAAGATGATATTTGTGACTTATCTGCTTCGTTTGAGTTCTTTTTTCACTTCGCAATGGGAAAGGGGGAATGACGAGCATTGCTTATATCATGGAATGGATATATTTCGGTTTGGATAAGCTCGAACCATAAACATCTCTATCTGGAAATAGAGTCCCATGAAAAAGTATGACGGTTATTGCTTGTTACAATTTATCTGCTTATACAGATAACAGCATCATTTTTTCCCCAAGCTTAAAGGGGTCCGGCCTATATCAGTTGTTTAGAATCATTTCAGTCCTCTATAATTTGATTAAAACAATAAAGAGTTGCGGATTTTAATCTTTCGTTGTAATCATGGTTGCATTTTACTTTTGATGCTTTTGACAGGTACAGCAATCAAGCTATTCAGAATTATATATTCCACTGTGCCGCAGATCAGATGCACAAAAATTACTCGAATTATACATGCTGGTCTTGCAGCAAAACAAAGCTTTTGTTTGTTTGTATGGTGTTTTTACGTTGCATGGAACAAGTGGTTATTCAGCAACGGGACCAACGGCTTTACGTGACTTCCGAACCACGTCGAGAGTGAACTTCTATCACCAGAAATACACATCTGTAACCCCTCAATGGAAATGCCCGAGAATCGAACTCGCGGCCACCAAGGTGGCACGCCAACACCATACCGACCACACCACTTAGGCGCTTAGCACAACAAAGCGATAGTCCAATCCATACGCGATGTCGGAACCGAAAAATATTTAGCTTTACTATAGGTTAACTGTGATCAGAGGATACATATAACGGCCATGTTAAGGATATCACTGCAGAAAACACTATTCATCAATCCACTTATGAAGTTAATGCATCTGCACTGAATAATTTAGCTTCCTTCATTTTTCAGTGATTTGAAGTTTGAAGAATTTCTTTCGATTCAGCAAAAGCTTCTTAAATGCCTCCAAGAGTACTTTATATTTTACGGTGACCTTTAAGGAACTCGATCTTCAAACTTTTTTCATCTTTCTTGGATTTCAGTGATTTTCTTCATCACTGAAACCAAATTGTCTGGTACATTGCTCTGTTCATGATCATTGAAATTAAAGATACCTTTAGCTATCTCTTAAGGTAAAATTTATGCTCAGCCTGGTAGCATTTTTCTTTAGTCTTCTTCTCCTAATGATGAAGAGTTTGGCGTTTCTTTAATATTTATTAAGATTTATTTAAGAAAGGAAAAACATATTACACAGCCCTTTTGATCTTTCTTCAAATCAATCATCGTTTTGCAGGGGATCACAGTAAACCCTATTTACTTTCGTTTTAATGAGCGTTTACCTAAAAACAAGGCCTAGTTTTCAAAGCGATATAATGTTTCCGTCTAAATAGAAAACGTGACATTTTCTTAAAAGCAAAGCACCACTGAAATACATTACAGTCAATAAAAGAAATCAAACTTTTCATTTGAGCATGTGAAATTTCAATTTCATGTCTTCAATTTAAAACCTTTTGATTGTTATAAAAAAATTAGTAGTGCACTTCAAGTTTTATAAACAAAATCATTTGAAAGATACACTTTTGCACATATCAGAATATTTTGCCGAGTCTTAAATCTAATGGAGAACTGAATTTTTACATTCGAGTTATTATGAAATGTGGAAGTAACACTTTCGACTATATCTAAAAGAGTTATTATGAAAGGTAAAAGTAAAAAAAAAAAAAGGCGAAATAAAAGACACATTCCTTACCCAAAAAGAACGCACCAAGAAAATGGTCCTGAGAGCGACACCTGAGAAAATTCGTGTTTTCTAAATTGAAATCAAAAATGGCCAGCACGGGAAAAGAACTGCTCCAATTCCAGCCAAGCTTTTAGAGTGAGAGAGAGAGAGAGAGAGAGAGAGAGAGAGAGAGAGAGAGAGAGAGATCGCCATGGCGGGGTTCACTAGAAGCCGAGACAACAAAGAACAAGCACTCGACGGGAGATTAACAGCTATCGGCCACTTCTGTGGCCTCTTAGGACGAAGGGGGTGGAAGCTATGACCGCTTCAGATAGACCCCTTTAAAATTGCTCGAAAAGAAAGCCCAGTTTTGTCTACGAAAACAGCAGTGGTTTTCATGGAATTGATTACAGATTTACACAACTCAAATGTACACATCAAAATTCGGTCTAATTTCAAACGAGTGATTCTGATTAGATTTATCGGTCTCGCACGCAATACTTCTATATGGATTGTGAGGGAATTTCTTCACCGAGCCATTTGCTACTACAACCCGTACAAGGAGCGTCTTATGCGTGAGTGATTACCTCATTTGCTGACGTATATATATATATATATATATATATATATATATATATATATATATATATATATATATGTGTGTGTGTGTGTGTGTGTGTGTGCGTGTGCGTGCGTGCGCGTGCGCGTTTTCTAGTCAAATTTGTATGTTTGTATGGGGGTTTTTATGTTGCATGGAGGCAGTGGTTATTCAGCAACGGGACCAACGACTTTACGTGACTTCCGAACCACGTTAAGAGTGAACTTCCATCACTTGAAATACACATCTCTGAACCCTCAGCGTAATGCCCGAGAATCGAACTCGCAGCCACCAAGGTAGCAGGCCTAGACCAAACCGACCACGCTACTGAGGCGCTCGTCAACTGCCTCTGTCATGCTTACATACGGCATTTGCACGAGTTATCTTTGCCACTATGTTGAACGTTTCATTTGACATGACATGAAATAATCCTTATTTTGCATCGAATCATTATTGTTTCCCGCGTCCATCGACTTTTCTCGTCAGTGACTGAATTTGAAGATCAAAGTTTTGCAACAGAGCAATTCCCATTTATATATTCAAAATATTAATAGCGTATCGGCCTCATCAAAGAACATGGAACATGGTTGATTTAGGCTCAGTCAGGTTCTCTTCCTCGTTTTTTTTTTTTTTTTTTTTTTTTTTTTACACAAAAGGATACCACCTAGAATGTCTTGTTTTTCACCTGAAGGCAAGGGAGTGGCTGTTAGCCGTCCATCTCCCACGATATAATCGTTCCTTGCATTGGCTGACAGCGAACTCTAGGAAGTAAAAGAGCTCTTTGCTTAAAAGCATGGTTTTACTTATTGCCAGTTATCTCCCACTCCTGATTATTTAGTTTTCAAATCGACAAAAATAATCTCCTCGAGTTTCATAACAAATATGGCAAATGAACTGGGTATCAATATAATTACGTATATACTACCTCAAATATAACTTCTCAGGGTTTCAGAATTTACTTGTTTGTAAGAAATAGCCGAAAGTTATTTCCAGATCTATAGTGAATTATCGTCTAGTCCAGGAAAATACCTACAGTGCTCTACATGAAAACTATTAAAACATTTATAATATTAAACATATGGGCAAAATTGCCTAAAACTTTCAGGAGTTTATCATTTTAGGTGCTATAATTTGAAATGTGCTGGAATAAACCGACACACAAATTTGGTTTTGACCATGTTAAAGTATAAAATATCAGGTTTTGACCGTGTTAAAGTATAAATATCAGGTTTTGACCATGTTAAAGTATAAAATATCAAGATTTGACTGTGTGAAAGTATAAAATATCAGATCTTGACCGTGGAAAATTATAAAATATCAGATCTTGACCGTGGAAAATGATAAAATATCAGGTTTTGACCGTAGAAAAGTATAAAATATCATGTCTTGACCGTGGAAAAGTATAAAATATCAGATATTGACCGTGGAAAAGTATAAAATATCAGAAACTGTCGTTCAGAAGAGAGAAGATACAGTCTTTTGTATCTGTTGCTTGTGCGTTCTCTTGTAACAAATACAATATACCCAGTGATACATTGTGCATTATTTGAAAGACACGTGTAAAAAACACTGAGCTTTACAGTGTAAACAAAAATGTTAAATCGCAAAAATAAAAAAAAAAAATAAAAAAAGCGAAATTTTGTCTTAAAATGAATCTAAATCCTCTTCAAGCTAAAGCTGATGTAAGGATCACGCATGAAATAAAACCAAACAGGTTTTTTCGGTATAACACGAACACTGAAAATGCATATGTCCCTTTAACGGTAAATGAAACTATAAGTGATAACCATGCTGATTTTCAACATGTTTTCAACGCGACAGATATGAATCAATCTGAATACCTTGATCTCTCTAAGTTGGAAAGCATCTATCGCCGATTATCAATATCTATAACCTTACCACAAAAAAACAAGTTAAAAATGCTTCGAAGTTTCTTCGGCGAAATCGAGTTTTCTAAACATCGTATAATCAAGGGCACCGAAAATTATCTATCTTTCGGTGGTCTCGGTGTATCGCTATGTGCGCCGCGGCTCACGAAACTTTAACCACGGCCAAGTGGTGGCTTGGTCAAATGCACGATTATGGCCAACTTCAAACTTAAATATAATAAAATCTACTGAGGCTAGAGGGCTGCAATTTGGTATGATTAATGATAGGAGGGTGGATGATAAACAAACCAATTTGCAGCCCTCTATCGTTCGTAGGTTTTAAGATCTGCAGGCGGACAGAAAAGAGTGCGGACGGAGAGAAAAAGCCGGCACAAGAGTTTTCTTTCCAGACTACTAAAACTGAAGAACGAAAGTATTTTTGAATAGCAGAGCTAGGTCAACATCTTGTCAATCTACTTTTGAACTGGGGGTCAATGACTAATTACCTTTGATCTTTAGCGAAATAATAGCGAAATAATTTTCATCAGAAGCATCAAACGTTCAACTTATTGTATAGCATTATTAGTTTTGGTTAAAGAGGTAAACGTTAGGGTTCATTAAACCAGAAAAGTTTCCTTTCCATGAAATGTGGAGTTAAGATTTATTGTTACACACACACACACACACACACACACACACACACACATATATATATATATATATATATATATATATATATATATATATATATATATATATATATATATATATATATATATATATATATACTTATAGCTACAAGAAAGTTCCTTTAATATCTAATTCGCTCTACCTCGGAATTAATATATTTTCATATACCCTCTGTTAGCCGAAGGGGAATTTTTTAAGTTAATGAGAAATTCGTCGGCTCGTGGGCTCGAACCACGGTACCAAGAATTCAAGACGTGCAGTGACAGACTTAACCACAAGGCTCGTTGATAAGCGTAACTGTACGTCCTGAATTCTTGGTTCCGTGGTTCGAGCCCACGAGCCGACGAATTTCTTATCAACTAAGAAAAAAATCCCCTTCGGTTAACATATATGAAAATATATTAATTCTGAGGTACAGCGAATTAACTATTAAAGGACATTGGTAGCTTAATGCTCATATATATATATATATATACGTACTCTATATATAATATATATATATATATATTATATAATATATACACACATATATATATATATATATACATATATATATATATATATATATATATATATATATATATATATATATATGTATATATATATATATATATATATATATATATATATATATATATATATATACAGAGAGAGAGTTCTATTCCCCTACACATCCGTTTACCCATATGATTCTTCCTTAACTTAGTTCTTATTGTTATATTAATTTCTCTGCAAATTTAAAACTGAAAAAAAAAACAGATATGAGATTTCACGATCGGTTATTAGAATCTTAATATTGTCGTCGCAATTCAATCTTCCTTGACATTTATGTTTCTGTTATTAAAATGTTTGATGACATCTAGGTAATAAATATATTTCTGCTCTGGTCGTATCTCCATGTTATTTATGTCTCTTTACCCGACTTAGTGTAAAACAATTTCACAGCTTCTAAAGCAGAAACTGGAATTGAATGTACCGAGGCCATCCATTGCTTTGATTGCTTTTCAGTGTTCTCGAAAAAAATATCTTTCCATGAATATATTCCTTCTCTTTCCCCCCCTTGTTCAAACTGATACAAAAAATAACAAACAAAACATTCGATGAAAAATCACCTTTTAACAGACCTTTTAAAATTCATGTTATCGATATTGAACTCTCACTCTCTCTCTCTCTTTCTCTCTCTCTCTCTCTCTCTCTCTCGTCTCTCTATTTTTATCTCATTCCATCTCTTCTTTTCATCTCTCTCATCTCCTTCTCTTCTCTCTCAACTTACAAAGCTGATGAATATTTCCACAAAAATACAAAAAGGAGAAGAGGAAGCGAAAAGGCAAAGAGGAAATTTACAAACAGAAGGAAGATAGATTAAATATTGAAGTCCGTGATTGCGTTTTTAGATGCGTCAAAGAGATCTATTTCAGTACACAGGCTCGTGACTAAAAATGAAAATGCAATTTTTCGCCAGCTGAGAAAAGTGAGTTTAATTCCTGTAGAACCTGCGTAGGCTTGGCTTTTCGTGTCCCCTCGCTTTTAAATTGTTACTGAAAAGACGAAATTCGAAAAGACGGAATTTGAAAAGACGGAATTCCGATATGTCTTCTAAATTGTTCCCGCGCTTTCGGGTTTGGGAAAGCGAGACAGGGACACCTAAAAGTAGCACAAATAATTTACAAGTTGGGAACTGGGAATTCGATGACAGGCTTCAGATATTACGAATTACTCAGCCGTAAGGACTTGATTGGTTATTGTAGGATTTATAGAGTATATGTTAGACCGTCCCATCGTTACTGCGCATATTTGTGACGTCATTGGTAGGTGGCCATAAAAGAAAACAAAGAAAACAAATAATTTAAGGGTCACTATGGGATTGTTTGCCCACAACCATTCTCTATCTATTTCACAGTGTGTGAGAGAGGTCCCCGTTAATCGAAAGGTAGTGGATGATAGTTTCCTTGTTCTTCACTCTGGTGGGGTCAAATACTGACTGATGAGTGATGACTTTTTTACCCGATCCGCCACGTGACGTCATGCGCGAGATTGTCCTATTTCAGTCAGAAACAGTCTAACCTTGTACTCTATCAATCCTGGGTTATTGTTTCTTCAAGAGTTGGCCTTTCGTGTGAAAATGTGGCGATAACAAAGATAAGTACGACAGTTTCTTTACATATAATTTTTCTTCCTCAGTTTATGGTAGTTCTAATGTCTTCATTTCTCATTGATTTTTTTTATATTGGCGATATTAATAGCGTTATTGTCGATTTTAAAATTAAGACTTTACCCCAACATCGTTAAGACCTTTTATCCTCCTGAAACCTGTCAAGATCCCTACCAGTGTCAAACCTTAATTAATGAAGTAGACTATCGATGGCAAAGAACGGTTATCCATTTCCAATTAAATTCTGTAAACTTAATGGAATTGCACATTAAATTAAAAGACATCTTTAAGCTTCATCCTTTTTATTTGTTTGTTTGTATGGTGTTCTTACGTTGCATGGAACCAGTGGTTATTCAGCAACGGGACCAACGGCTTACGTGACTTCCGAACCACGTCGAGAGTGAACATCCATCACCAGAAATACACATCTCTCACACCTCGCGGCCACCGAGGTGTCAGGCCAAGACCATACCGATCACACCGATGAGATGCTTTCGTCCTTTTTGTATCTAGTTATAAACCTCTTTCATTTAATATGGGGTGGGAAATTATTAATACTATAACTATAATAATCGTTTAAAAGAAGCAGATTTTTACTTCATGGCAGCTGTAAACAGTCTTTTGTTGATATACATCTCCCGTTCTTGTTTTTTAAGAGACAACTTAGTACTTATTTAAGATTGCTACAAGTCCATTTATATTCAGACTGAATTCAGAACTGCTTTCACAGCTTAGTTAAACGGAAACCAATGCAAATACACTTTAGGTCTTAGATTTTTTAAAGCTATACAGTTCATCACATTATATATTTTCAGGTAACCGACAGAGAGAGTTTTCTGGAAGGGTGTGCCAGAGGGCAGTGTTTTGGGATCTTCGTTTTTTATCTAGTACTGAACTTAATTGAATATAGACCTATGAGGCCATTCACAGTTGAATCGGAAATAGACAGTGAAAAGGTTTGACAAGTGTAACAGGAGGAAAACCTCGCGGTTGCACTATGAATCCACTGGTAAGAGAGGGTGGAAAGTAAGATGGAAGACAGAGAATACTAAAGGAGGTACAGTCAAAGGAATGAAAGGGGTTGTAGCTAGGGGCCGAAGACCTGCTGCAAAGAACCTTAAGTAATGCCTACAGTGCACCCCCTCGATTTTTTTTCTTTTTAATATAGCAATTTATGAAGACAATACAGCTCTTGTAATGATCGTTACATCCCCAATTAAGTAAAGTGAATGAGTTGCTAGCCTCAACCAATATTTACAACAATTCACTGAGTAATTGACGCTCTAGTCCTGGAAAATGTAGAGCTTTTCTGATTAGCTGATCTCATGTGCTGTTCTTTATCCATAATTCATGTTTACCAAAAATCATGAATATTTTGCTATAGTTTGAGGAATCGTCAATTCTAAAATTTTGTTCAGTACGACTTAAAAAAAAGAAATGTAACATTTACCGGCGCTATGAAATTAAATTTCACTGAACATAAAATGCATAAACCTAATGGATAAAACACTCCCCCAATCCTATATATATATATATATATATATATATATATATATATATATATATATATATATATATTATATGTGTGTGTGTGTGTGTGTGTGTGTGTGTATAAACATACGGTTACACACAATACAATATATATATATATATATATATATATATATATATATATATGTGTGTGTGTGTGTGTGTGTGTGTGATATGTATATAAAATGATAAAATGTTGAGTAGGTAATGGAAATTTGTCTTGCAGCGTTATCTAGCACTTTGAAATTAATAATTATTAGTCAAACACACTCTCTCTCTCTCTCTCTGTTTACTCGAGTATCTCTGCTCTAAATATATTGCATCGTTAGCAGCACGAAAGGGTATATTTACGAGGTGACAGTTGTCATTCATAGAAATGGGATATTCATTACGGCTAAATCTTGGCTTTACTCAGCAAAGCCAGGTGGAATTTATGCATGATTCCGCACTCATTCCGGCTTTCGAATTTATATATGGGATCACCTTGACTTATTTGTTTTGCGTGATAATTCTACCACACAAATCTGGTATCTTGAAAAGCTCATAGGATCTAATCTACCGCGAGATTTATTGTTTCTACAAAAGAAGAATTTAATCGCATTCCCAAGCCCTAAAAACCTACAATATTTAGGCCTAACTACAATATACATGAATTTTTTTTGTGTAGCATATGAAAAAAAAAAAAAAAACTCTGGCTAAGTTTTTATGAAAAACTACAAATTTGAGCTAATTCGGTAACCCTTCATTTAAAAGATGTTCAAGTCTTCCCCGAAACAGATTAGGTCAGAAAACCGTAACCTGCTTATTATGAGATTATGACATGGAAAATAAAAATCATCGAGCCTGATAAACAAGCGAAGGAGATTTGCATATGAAAGAAGGTTAAGCCTTCAAGGGGTGAATGACCCCTTCTTCGGAAAGGGTTTGACAGAATTGCGTAGCAGAACAGAATGGAATGGAATATAAAATTTTGACCTACGGCCAAGCGCTAGGACCTCATGAGGTCATTCAGCGCTGAAAGGGAAATTGATAGTCGAAGGATTTTAAAGGTGTAACAGGAAGAAACCCTCAGAGCAGTTGCACTATGAAACAATTGTAAGGAGATGGTGGAAAATAAGATGGGAGACAGAGAATAAGAACAGAGGGGCCGAGGGGACGCAGCAAAGAACCTTAAGTAATGCCTACAGTGCACTGCATGAGGTGCACTAAAGGCACTACCCCCCCCCCCCCCCCCCCTTAAGGGAAGCAGAACAGAATAGAATCTTTCCTGAAGTCTTCATTAGGTAGATTGGGTGAACTTCATGCTATTAGAGGGTTGGCTGACTTTTCATTTGAACTGAAATTATGCTCCTTGTTGTTGAATAGGCTATAAAACTTATAGATTTGTTGTTCAGTTAATGTCATTATTATTCAGAAAATGAACTCTATTCATATAGAACAAGCCCAAGGGAGCCCTCGATTTGAACTCAAGCTTCCAAAGAATATGGTGTTGATTCAAAAGAAGTAACAACAGGTAGTGGGAAATACAGAAAAAAAATCATTTATTAGAAAAATTGATCAAAGAACAAATTACTAAGAAATAAGTGCTTTAATGTAAAAATAATGTCGCTTCTTTCGATTCTACAAGAAAAGCAAAACTGAACTATTTTGTAATCCTTAACGCCAATTCCAATTGATTGTTGTGTATATTGATGCACCATATTGCCATGATTGTAAGAATTATAAACGGTAAAATATGATTTACCTTATAGCCCATATTCAGACAGAATAGTATTAGAAGTGTGGTACAAGATACCGTTTCACAAAAATCACTGTAAACTGCATGTATTACTTACTAATGGACAGGAAATAATGACCTGACTGTCGTGACTCTGTAACTGGCAACAGCCATACAGTAAAAAAATATGAAAAAAAGTGGGTATATGAATTTAAAAAAAAGTCGATTACATCAATGCGAGAGATTTTGTAATTTTAAACTGCTGCAATCTCGTTTAGGTAACCTCATGCTATAAACTGTCTTCGGGCGACCCATCACCAAGTATCAATGGCAGAACGAGCAGGCTAAATTCAAATGAAAGACTCCTGTTATAAAATGTAATTATTGAACGCTGAACATTTGTACAATTATAAAATTGGCCTATCTGAGTTATTATGTGTATGAAAAAAAAATTTGTAGAATATTGTTACAAAAGTTCCTAAACACAATATTGTAATCAAAGAAAATTGTATTTTGTACACTGGATATTTTAAACAAGAGAAAAAAATTTTCAATGGACAGGCCTATGAAAATGTGACGCTAGTCAAACAAACTACTGATAATGTATCATAAATGTCTACAGAACAGAAGATAATCTTTCCTCCCTCAACAGATGGAAAAATTGATTAATAAAATAAACAACAGAACACCGGAATTTCCAAGACATAATATCATGTGTTGAATGATCCAAAAAATTCCTTACGCTCTAAATAAAGACCCTCCATGATAACGTGATATCCGGCGCTCTCAGAAGCCAAGGGTCATAAACTAGTTTTACTGCCAATTGCAAGCCAGTGTCATCGCTAACTCAACCTCGCTCGCTTTCCACCAGCAGGGTTTTTTTTTCTCTCTCTCTCTGGTGTTGCATTTTTTTTTCTTCTCTTGCACATTGTGGGGAGGAGATGAGCCAACCATCTTAATCATAAAACACTCTCCTAAACGGGGATATGGTGTATCGTGGCATGAATATATATATATATATATATATATATATATATATATATATATATATATATATATATATATATATATATATATATATATATACTTTCACCACATTCCTAAAAGTTTGGACTATAGTTTGAGGGAGGCAGCTTATCATTATATCCTTGTTTGATAACCATGCACGTCGCAACAATTTATAATAACTACAGAGTATACATTATACAAACAAATACAGGTATAAAAACGCACGCTAAGGACGAGCTGCTGGGATCTTGGGCACACTTAATCCTCCAACGTACACGCACATTTGGAACTGAAGGAAATACGTAATGTAAGTTGGTTTAGATGAAATAAGCCTTATACCAGCAAGGCCCTTGGTTAGCCAGCTAAACGGTATTTTCAAAAAGAAGTGGAAAAAAAAGGAGTAGAGTACCAGAAAGAGAGAGAGAGAGAGAGAGAGAGAGAGAGAGAGAGAGAGAGAGAGAGAGAGAGAGGAAAAGTTGATCACTTTTAATGAGAATGACGCTAAGGAAACAGCTATCAGGCTTCAACGATAAAAGTAAGATCATTTTTCATATTTTTCCTTCCTTTCCAGCTTATCGTTTTCCCTGACTATCACGTACTTCCATCTTTTAAGTGGTTCAAGGTCTGTCGCTTGCCTTAGGGGTGAACCCTAATCTTGTGGTTTTTTTCTTTTTTTTTCTTTAGTTCATTTACATACCTCTCATCTGCCGAGGTTCATGAGGATCCTCGGTCGTTCGTCCACATGGCCCTTTGCATACAAAACAGAAATTTATTACAAAATTAACAACTTCTTTGCCCTATGATTATGAGATGCACCAATTAAATGTTACAAGAATGTCTTGAGATAGGGGCGATTCTTTCTTTCAAATGCCGGTTTATATTGCGTTATAAAACGTATGTATTAATCAATGTTCATAAATCAGCATTTGAAAGTGAATACGAGTATCATTCTGCTAAAAAGTAATGTTAGGATACTGGTACTTTTATTAACTGGTTAGGTCCTCCAATGTGGATAGGACAGATTATCAACAGAGTGTCCCCTCCCCCCCATAAAAGGAAATTTTACGTTTACTTTATGTATCATACATATTTTACCATGCATTTTACTTTATCAATGAACTGAAAAAATAACTAACATACTCATATCCTCCTGAACGCATTGAACCTAACGAATGGCCCTCAAAAAGTCCAGATCTCAACGTAATGGATTTAACAATGTGGGGCTCACTGTTCCATAAACTTCAATGACAGAGGAGAGAGGTCACAGACATACAATCCTTAAAAACCTTGCTGATGGAAGCTTGGAACAATATCCCGCAGGAAGTCATGCAAAGGGCGACGGAAGGCATTTCGAGCATCACATTTAACATTTGTGTGCGTTTTTTTAACAATGTTTCTGTTAACAACAACTGTTTTGCTTCCAACAAATAAATACACTGTACCAACTTCTTTTTTTTTTTTTTTTTTTTTTTGCGCTACTGTCATTTCTTAAGTTGTGGATGTTAGGGCCTCTGTTATGGCTGGTAATCTATCCATGAAGCCATTTCTTCATCAACATGTACTTAGTATGATTGTGCATTTGTCATTCTTAAGTGACCAAGAAGTGTTATTTATTCTTTCTATATCATATTCCATTCTAGCTGAACCTAATGATCTACTTCCCATAGTTGGAATATATTCCATTTGTTACCTTTATGTATGTCGGTTTATCAAATGCAATGGGGAAACAAGATAAAATAACGATAATCACTGAATACAATGAGTACGTGGGAAATTATGCCGATCTAGAAACAGCCGCTTACTTTCCATTCTTAAATGAAGAGGCGTTAATTCATTTTTTAAATTGATAACTACTCAATAAGTTAATTGTTGATAACTTTGAACCCATTTATTTGTAGGAGCTTGAAACAATCTGTCATCTAGATCTAACGCCTCCAAACTTTGGCCCGGGGCCACATCCGGCCGGCAGCTAATATTCAAAAGACATATAAATCCCAGTTTTACCAGCCTCAGCCTGAAACTGAGTGGGTTAATAATATCAATAATTACAGGAGATATTTATATTTAATACATGGCAATAGAATAAAGAATAATTACGGTTCCTTTTTAGAAAAAAATAATTTGTGAAAGATGAGAAAATTTATTTTAATTATCTTTTTTTTCTGAAAGATGAATAGGTCATAAAAGTTTCTAATTGTTTAAGAAGAGGTTGGCAACTTGGCAGCCCTGAGTATTGTAAACACACATCCAAGTTTGAGCTCCGCTGTTATCGACGGGTTTCGAAGGATAAAGATGGTGTAACGTACCCAGGCAGAAGAAAACCATAACTATAACGTTTCTAGATTAAATTGAAAGAGAAAAACTGTGCTAAAGGTGTAGGATTAGTGAAATTTGGCCGTTTTTTCGCCAGGAGGGTTCCTGGTGGTGTCGGCCAAAGTTACACCATGCCCTCAGGCTATTTGGTGACGTCAGTGAAGTGTCATTGGTGACGCAATGAGCTTTAAACCAACCCGGAGACAGGACTCTGTGGGGTTGTCGTTTTCGTTCAACCCTGAAATATGTGAAGTGAGGTAATTATGATTTGTTGAAAGTAAATCCTGAGGATATCACCGGATACCAGGTTTATAATGGCAATAGGGTTGTCATTAAATTTTGTAATAAGATAGCCTATAAGTCATTTTGTGATCTCTATGATGAAAAAGACGTAAACATTAGTGATAAGAAATCATTTCGAATATCAAACTTCAGTAGAGCATACACATACGTGTCAATTAGGTATGCGCCATTCGAAATGGAAAATGGTTTGTTGGAATACATTCTCGGAAGGTATGGGAAAGTCTATGGAATTAGGCTAAACAGATTTACTCGTGGACGGGAAGCAGGCCTTCTGAATGGAATACGAACAGCAAGAATGGAACTGAAAAGTAATATACCGTCATCAATGAATATTCATGGCTTTAATATTTTGTTTTTCTACAATGGACAAAACAAAACTTGTTACAAGTGTGGAAGAAGTGACCAATGGCAGTTAAATGCACATAAGAGAAAGAGGATAGAATAAACATATTCAGCACTGAAGATTTTCCTGCTATGATTCCACGTGATAAAGTGAATCCTGTGGGAAAAATAAATGAAGAGGTACAGGTAGTTGGGGATAGTCAAGAACAGGTAAATGTGTACGAAGACAAAAATGAAAAGGAAGATGAGAAAAATGGAAATGAAATTAATGTGAATGAAGACGGCAATGCAAAGGAAGACGAGAATAATGGATTTTCCTTTTTTTATAATGTTATGGATGTGAATGAAGAAGACAGTGCAAAGGAAGGCGAGAATAATGGACATGAAATGGATATAAATGAAGACAGTGCGATTGGATATGAAATGGATGTAAATAAAGAAAAGTTCAAAGGAAGATGAGAAAAATGGAAATGGAAAGGAAATTGAAGTGAATGACAAAGATTTAGCAAATAATCATTTCGGCGACAATAAGACGGATAAAGGGCAAAGCCCAGATGGAATAATAACTGGTATAATAGAAGCAGAAGTACACCAACATATGGGAGGACCAGAGGACAGTAACACCCAAATAGAATCAAGGTTGAGAGTGCAAAGTCCTTTGCATGACGAGCAGTCGTTAGATTTCCTTGATTTAAAGTTCCTTAGTAGTGAAGATAAAATTGATCATGATATCACAGTAAAGGCAGGTCCAGTTGTACATTTAGCACTACCGGAAGCGTTTTCACAAGACTTGTTTGCTGAAGGTATATCAGAGGATGCCGGGGAAGAAGCTGTCACTATTGATGACGACTTAAGTAGCAATTCAGAAGATGGTAGTGAAGTGGGAGGAGTACCTGACATCGATGATGGGATAGACTCTGAGAAGAAAAGTGAATGGTATGTTAAAGTGAAGTCAGGGTGGAAATTAAAATTGAGAAAGAACAAGATTAAAAAGAATATTGCGAAAAAGAGGAAAATAGTTTAGGAACTTATAGATTTACCGCTTTATCAATCCTTTATATCATTCATTATGGCATTTAATATTACCACAATCAATATAAATGGCTTGAATGAGGAAAACAAACAAATTAAGTTTATATCAATGGCTAAATATCATAAATTGGACATTGTAATGTTGCAGAAACATAATATAAAGTGTATCAGTAAATTAAGCTATGTTAGTAAATATTATGAAATATTCATTAACTATACCACGTGCTTGAAAGGAGGTGTAGCCATATTGATAAGTAAGCGTTTGTCACTTGTATATATCATAAGCCAGGAATCAGATGTGGAGGGCCGTATAATAAGTTTACGCGTTCGTATTGGTGAACAAGTGTTATTCTTGTTAAATGTGTATGCACCATCAGGTACTGGTAAGAAAAAGGAGAGGGAAGATTTTTTTGATGAATTGTGTTATTATTTGAGGCATAATGTTGATGATATCATTTTTGGTGGGGACTTTAACTCTGTAACTAACGCTAGAGATGTAAGTAATGGAGATGATAAATTGATCTCTAAGAAATTTACTCTGTTATCAAAGGCAATTGGTTTGAGAGATGTTGCCAATACGAAAATTTCAAAGGACCATACTTATATAAGAGGAAACTATGCTTCTCGCATTGACAGGATATATGTGACTAAACTCTATTCAAATATCAATGTATGTGAAACGATTCCTGTATCATTTTCAGATCATAATATGGTTGTAACCAGTATCAAAGTTAAATCACCTTCTATTGGAAGAGGTGTATGGAAATTAAATGTAAGTCTGTTAGCTCAGGATGAGGTGAAAGAAAAATTTAAAGTTCTGTAGGCGAGTCTTAAAAAGGGAAAAGGTAATTTCAGAGATATACTAGAATGGTGGGATCATTGTAAAATTCAAATAAAACGATTCTTTATAAAGGAGTCTAAACAGATAGCATCAGAAAAATATGGTTTGATCATTCTCTTGCAACAAAGGCTTAAAGATTTATACATGAAAGCAGGGGATGATGGTGTAGAATTTACAATGATAACTTCAATAAAAGAGAGGGTAGAAAAACTGAAAAATGATATTTGTGAAGGGGTAAAGGTAAGAACAAAAATTAAAGACAAAATAGAAGGAGAAAGGTTATCATGCCACTTATCAAGGGAAGAGAAAAAACAAGGTGATCGTGTATTACGTAATATCGTGGGGCCTGAAGGACAAGTATTGGATAAAACAGATGCCATTTTATACTATTCAACAGAATTTTATAAAGAATTATATAGGAACGTTGATGTTGGACTTCACGTGCAGGAGAAGTTCATAGCATTATGTAATAATAGACTGGAAGAAGAGGACTGTGAAATGTTGGTTGATGATATTACAGAAAATGAGTTAAGTGCTGTAATTAAGAATTTGAATAATGGGAAAGCACCAGGTATGGACGGGTTACCGACAGAATTCTATAAGGAATATTTACCCATAATAAAAGATGAGCTATTAATGGTCATTAAGAAAGTACTTGAATGCAAATATTTGACTTCTTCACAAAATATAGGATTGATCAAACTCCTTAGCAAAGGGACTAAGGGGAATACCCTTAATGACTGGGAGGCCTATTTCACTTTTAAATGTCAATTATAAAATAATTGCGAAAATATTAGCAAACAGGTTAAAGACTGTCATGCCAAAATTAATCTCTGAAGAACAATATTGTAGTGTAAAAGGGAAATCTATCATAAACTGTAATAATAACATTCGAGATATCATCCACTATGTCAATGAGAATAGATTAAGTGGAGCTGTTTTAAAACTAGATTGGGCAAAGGCCTTTGATATTGTCAATCATGACTTCTTGTTTAAAATAATGCAAAAACTGGGAATACCATGCATATTTGTCGAGTGGCTAAAAATCCTTTATAAGAATTGTATGAGTCGGTTATGTATTAATGGGTATTTATGTAACCCCTTTCCCATTGAAAGATCAGTAAGACAAGGATGCCCTCTCTCTATGCTACTGTATGTTTTATATCAGGAGTCATTATATTTGGAAATTAAGCAAAATGAAGGTATAAAGCCACTTCAACTTCCAAATATGCTGATGATTCATCAATTTTTATAGTTAATGATCAGTCTTTGGTGGAAGTTTGTAATAAATGAATTTGAAGAAGCATTGGGGGCTAAACTGAATAAAAATAAAAGTAGTATTACTGATAAAGGAAACTGGAAGGGTAAAAGAGACTGGCCTACACCTTGGTTGGAAACCGAGATTGAACTGAAGATCTTAGGGATTTTCTATTGTCAGGCAGAAGTCGAGATTATGGCAAAGAACTGGGATAGCACTGTGAGCAAGGTAGAAAGAGCAGTAAATATGTTATCTGATAGATATCTTACCATTTTTCAAATTGCCATAATTATAAATTCTATGTTGCTGTCAAAAGTCTGGTATCTAGCTCATACAATACCATTAAGCAAACTATATGCTCAGAAAATAAATAGCATAATTTTTAGGTATTTGTATTTGTGGAAAGGGAAATATCAACCTGTAGGTAGAGCTACTTTGTTTTTGCCTATAAATGAAGGTGGACTAAACATAATAAGTGTATACCACAAAGCTGCGGCTATTCTTGCTGCCACTAGCCTTAAGGAAGCTCTGAATGGTAGGGAAATGACTATATATTACTGTAAGATAAGATTAAGCCATTTGGTAGAGACTGCTCCCTGCACAGATGTGTCATTTGTTACTCCTGCATTTTATACAAAAGCAATTGAGGGTATAAGAGCAGTGTGTAAGCATAAATATTTCCCCATTGTTAAAAGTAAACATATTTACTATGAGCTTTTTTCCAAGGTTCCCACAAAAGTTGAAATCAGTTACCCTCTGTTGTGTTGGGGGAGAATATGGAAAAACATAAATAACAAATTAATTGGTATTCGGGAGAGAGAATTTTTGTTCAAATATGTACATGAGGCATTGCCCACAAATGTAAGACTAAAAAACATGAAACTAAGAGACAATGGAAATTGTAGCCTTTGTAATGAACAAGAATACACAATGCATGTATTTTATTTTTGCACTAAGATAAAAACTTTTTTCGATTGGTTTAGTGTAAAATTATCATCAGTGTGTTCTATTAATAAGAGAAATTGGTTCAACCTTTTGTACTTTGATTTTGATTACAAAACAACTAGGGACAAAAATACAGCAATTATTTTAGTGTGTAATTATCTGTATGTTGTTTGGATTAGCAGAGTTAAAAACCTAGATGAAAGAGATAAGATTCATTATTTCAAAGATAGGCTTAATTATTGTAAATGGATGTTAAAGTCAGTTTATGGGCAAAAGATTAATAAGTTTGTCACGGAAGACTTCTTGGAGACGGTGTTATGAGCAAAAAGGGTTTCTTTGAGAATAGCAGAAACAATGTAACTTGAATTTGTGCTTCCTATAAGTAAGGGTTTCTTTCTCTTAGGGGCCGGTGAGCACTCCAGAAGAGCCCTCCGAGGAGGGGGAGGCTGATAGCCATAAGATCCTCCTCTGGCGAGGGAGGAGCAATACCCGGTCCCACACTGATGTTTTTTTATGTTGTGGGTTAACCACATATTGTAGTCTTTTATAGAGCATACGTATACTGTGCAAAGACTATATTGTACATGAGATTACTATGTAAAAATATGTATATATATGGATGTATAAATTTACAATAAAAAAAATTGTAAATAATTTTCTCCTTGGTTA
The DNA here is from genome assembly GCF_015104395.2 of Macrobrachium nipponense. Classification (NCBI taxonomy): domain Eukaryota; kingdom Metazoa; phylum Arthropoda; class Malacostraca; order Decapoda; family Palaemonidae; genus Macrobrachium; species Macrobrachium nipponense. The sequence goes on from NC_061092.1 coordinate 24,640,841, forward strand.
TGTACAACTTTCACCAGGTAATTCTACTCTTATGTATCTCAAGGTTGTAAGTCTTTAATAATAATAATAATAATAATAATAATAATAATAATAATAATAATAATAATAATAATAATAATAATAATAATAATAATAATAATAATAATAATAATAATAAACTACTTTGTGGGAAGAGACTAAAAAGAAAAATGACAGCTAACTCACGCCACTGCCAGGTCTGAAGAGAACAAAGTGGTCTGCCTCAAGTTGGCAGCCACACTGTTAGGACATGGTGGAGGCAATATCTGATAATGAACTGCACTAGGCTCAGCCTCTGTGCTGTTGCAGCCAATGCAACAATGAAGAAACGCCACGAAAAAGAATAATGGGTCAAAGATTGGTTGTCGAGGAGAGAAAAACTCTCGCCTTCATTGCTTTTAAAGGAATTACAGGTAGCAGCCCCCCAGGGATTAGTATTATTACCAAAGGATGGACGAGGCACGTTCAACTTTCTCTTGAGAATGATTATAACGGCCTTTCGAAAGAACTCATGCATGAGTAAATCCGTGACGCCCTATGAAACGTGAAGTGCCACATTACGCTGCTTAGCGACCTACCATTCTTAACAAGATTATACTAGTAAAAATTGCGTCCAAGTTTCTTCGGCGCAATCGAGTTTTCGGTACAACATATAATGAATGTATGAGCAGCGGTCTATGAAACTTTCAGCCACGGCCAGTTGGTGGGTTGTCCTAAAGCGTTGCCAGATGCACGACCATGGCTAACTTTAACCTTAAAAAAATAAAAATAAAAAACTACTGAGGCTGCAATTTGGTATGTCTGATGATTCGAGAGCGGATAATCAACGTACCAGTTTGCAGCCCTCTAGCCTCAGTAGATTTTAAGATCTGCAGGAGGACCGAAAAAAGCTCAGATGGCCAGACAAAGCCAGCAAAATAATTTCTTTAGCAGAAAACTAAAAAACAAACACATTCTAAGCATGATATTCTATCAAATCGCTTGCAGCTTCGGTTTAATATTATGAAAAAATTATTTTTCCGTACGAACCCCACCCCAAATATATATATATATATATATATATATATATATATATATATATATATATATATATATATATGACGTAAACTGCGGCCGCATTAAATTCCAATTTTACTTTCAGTTGGGTGGACACGAATCCCATATGGTAAAATTCGAGATACTGAAGCTGATATCATACACTCTTAAAAATTTCCTTAATTGTTTTAATATAAATTCTTCCAAGATTACTTATCGTTACCCTTGCAGTATACATCAAGGGCAGATATTCAAGAATACACCAAAATATAGACATCAGATTATCTACAAAAATCGCCGAGTCTGGGGTGTCACAGACTACTACCCGTACAAGATTACTGTGAAATACACTGAAATTTGTGAAGATATTCTTAATTAGTAACAGAAATGATTGATTATACCTTGGTTTGAACCAAAATGCATTATCGCCCTCAAGAGCATTCAATGCAATTTCTGACTTGAAAAGTAATCTGTAAGGATATGAATTCTAAAGAGACCGGTACACCACTATCAATCCTACTGAATAGGAAACCATGTCACATCTTCAAGGCCTTTGACTGATAAACAGCGATCATGGTAACTGTTCATATTCATTTAAAAATAAAGATGAAGTTCAAGGCATAACTGTTCATGCTCGGATGTCAAGACGTCTTGGAGGAATATTACTATTCATAAAATTAACCACAATTTCAAACTATATAATTAGCGTGTCTTAAAAACGGAAATGGCTCTGAATCGCAACATAGCAAAAGGATTACGTAACCACTTCTCTGCTACGGTGAAAAAGTCCTTAAAATACGAAATTTAAGCGGAAATCATCCGGTATTATTTCACCACTGGTACCTGATAATCTTTGTCGTTATATTCTTAATTACGTTCGATGGATGTTGTCACAAACACCCATACTAATACCAATATATATATATATATATATTATATATATATATATATATATATATAGATATATAAATGTAATATATAATATATATATAAATATATTACTATATATATATATATATATATATATATACATATACATAAATTGTAACCATATCTAAATGCGATGATTTTTTGCAGTTGAATTTCTCATAAAGATATAATGACAAGAAAAAGCAACAATAAATAAAGTCATTTGAAGAAATCACCCATGCGTCTACTAATAGTATATATATATATATATATATATATATATATATATATATTAAAATGTGGTCACATTTAAAAGCGATAATTTCCAAAGAAATACCCGACGCGAACATACTACTTCGAGCGACTAAAAACAAACAAAAATTGCTATTTGTAACACTCACTCATGCATCTACTAACACATATCACACACACATAGATAGGTACCATATATAGGTGCCACATTCAAATACCTACTACGATCATTTTTTGCAGGTGAGTTGGTCTAACAAAGAAACAATGGAACGCGTAAGACACAACTGAAAAAAAGTAATTTGTAACACTCACCAATGCATCTAGTAATACTTCGTAAGTCCGCCCTTTCTTTTCAGCACCTCCTTAGGCCTATCGGGGATGGTATTCGCCAATTTCTGATGGAGGAAGGGTTCAAAGCTGTCCCAGATCGGTCTTGGAGTTGGTTTCTCGTTGGTTTTCGTGCCCTCTGCCGTTCTACAAGACTTCAATGCTACCCAAAGGTTTTCTACTAGGAAAAAATCAGGGAAAATGACTGGCCAAGACTCAACATAGTCAATTTGGCGATCATGTAGCCAATCAGTGACGTAATAATTGGTAAGAGTAAATATTGACGTAATTGGCGGCGTGGCAACTCACACCTGCTGCAGAATGGATGTCCCCCGACTTCTCATAATGAAGATTCCAAAACGTCGCTTAACAACGTCAAGTAAAATCTCTGTTGACGTACTTGCTCTTGGGAAGAATTGGAAAGAAACATTAATCCCGACACACCATAACGTTCTGGGAGAACATGATAGTGAGTGCTGGTGTATGTTTAGGCCCCAGATTATCACCATGAAGCACAATCCTCCACTCCGTCTCTCCCCCTCCCCACATAAACGACATGTAGCCAACCCCAACCTCTCTCTGCTTCGGTGTGTCTGGACGGTACGTGTGGATCAGGGTTCCCAGATGACAGCACTGCCAACCAGCCAAAGTCTACCATAAAACCAGCCAAAATCCCGCCAAATGGAAATCCAAACCAGCCCAAATAACCGCCAAATATATGTGAGTTATATTTACCTTTATAAATGCATATTTTTTTTATCATATATATGCTTGTATAGCGGCATCATAGTTTTAGTTACATAATATAAACTAATATAAGAATACAGGAAAAATAATTTTTGTTTTGCTTTTCTATTGACAAATGAAGGGAGGTGACAGACAATCCTCTTAATCCCGTGACCCGTGGTCACTTCCATTAATCATCCATCCACAACGAAATGGTAGGCCGCTCAAAATAAATAAGTAAATAAATAAACATGCCAAATATACCACCTTATTACTCTTTTTTTCCTCAATAGTTTGAACGGGTTTAAGAAAATATGGCATCTGCGCTAATCCCCTTTAACGGTCTCGACCTTTTGTAGCTGTTGCGGTCGTCTGGTGTGTGTGATTTTTTTTTTATTCTATCTATATATTCAAATTCCCCAGATTTTCCTGAAAACCTTTAAAAATTCCCAATCTGGGGACAAATTTCCCAAAAGTGGGATCAGTGTTTAGCTCAAATTGCAAGTTTCTGAAAACCAGCCAAAAAACCACTAACCAGCCAAAGTGAATCTTTACCCACCAAATTGGAAAAAAACCAGCCAAATTTGGTGGGAAACCGCCAAATCTGGGAACCCTGGTGTGGATACGTGGCCAAACAGTTGAATATTATGATTTTAATTTCCTTGCACTAGTCACGGCTGGCCGTCTATTTGCCCGCCGTTTCCTCAATAAAAGTGTGAGAAGAACGCATACGGGAGCTCCATGACCACGAACAGGGTAGAACGACTCCACCCGGGATGGACGCCACGGCCCATGAACTTGGCAACAAGATGTCTTATAGTACTCTCACCTCAGCCACTTTGCTTCACAATTTCACTTGTTTTCAACCCCACTGACTATCGTGGATGTTATACATTCATGTAACAAGCACAATCAAATAGGAACACCGCCGGTTTGCGACAATTCGGTAACACACACACACTATCATACTGTTCGAATGAAATCCCGGAAGCTACTGAGTACTGACTGACTGCTTAAGTTCCTATCACATGCGTGGGTGGGAGGAAAGGTTCTGAGGTAAGTTAACATATAGTAATTTTTTTCTTCGTAGATTTTTTATCCAGAAAAAATTATATGGGAAATCATCCATAATTATAGTCGGTTTCGCTTCATTTGTTCACTCACGGGTAAAGGTATGGCACATGCCCATTGGGTAGCACGTGAGTGACTGACATTCAGCGTTTCCGAAATCGTTGGCTCATTGTGATAGTGTTTTTCCAAAAAGGCATTTGAATGTTTATAGTGACAAAGAACCCTCGCCCCTTCTGATATAATTCATAAACACATCGATCTTTATTCAGACTAAGTTGTATCCACATTCTACTCAGATCAAACGGAAATCGAACGATGAGCTTTCAACCATTATAATTGATCTAATTAGTATAGCCCAGACCACTCTTAAACCTATGCTCAGAAAGTACTCAAGTCACAATATTTTCTTGTCATTCAAATTTTATTATACGTGCAGTTTCATGGCACGTGTACAGAAATAACTTTATGATACCAAATGTTGTTTAATACCAAATATTGTTTACCTCCAAAACATGAAGCGCGACCAATGAAGCTAAGCCTATGCTCCTGATTCGCCAGGTATTTTATTTTACTAACCTTCTTTTAAGCACACACGCATTCCAATTCAGTCAGAAATTACTCTTGTATTGTTACCTTTATTTTTTCCCTTTATCTCATCGTTCCGATGCCCAACAATGAAAAAAAAAATGGTCTAGGCTAGCATTTATACCGTAACTTAACAACACAGGATGATGGGAACTGAAAGGGATTTTAAACTTTTGCTGGATAAGTTATTTTGCTAAATAGTCCCGAAAGTGCCCATGCACTGAGCTAAAACAGTTACTTGTATGTTCAAGCTAAAATTCTATAAATATGCAGAGTATTCTGGATAGAAAAACCCCAATAGCCTACCATAGCTATCATGCCATTACAACTGAAATATCCTGCCCTCCCGCCAATACGGCAGTGGTTTTTCCATTCACCTCCACACGTCCTAGACAGCCTAATAGACAACGCTGTTCCTTGCTTATTTCTTTTTATTTATTTCTTTTTTTTTTTCAATACTAGCCTGCTCCTGTAACTTACATGCAAGAAATTATTAAAATACCTCTTACTCGTGTGTCTTTTTACATACCTACAGTGAGATAAAACATAATTGTTTGAAGTCTATCGTTCATTTGCATTTAACCTGAATAGACTGTTTATTAAAAGCTCGTCATTCTGTTATTATGTAGATAAGCCCTCCGTCAACTGATTGATCGTGGTACATATCCGGTAACCCCGTGTTCTGTCGGTCTATAACGTCATCAGAAATCCCGTCTTGCTACCTATAGGTCTTGGTGGATACTAGGACGTAATGGGAATGGGATGCCATCTGGAGGTTAATTAAGTTTTTTTTTCAGATGTCGCTTCTGCAATCACCGGTCTTCGGGTAGTATTTTCTTGTACAATTACTATTGTTGCTTGAATCGATGAAATTAAAGAAACCCATCCTAAATGTCCAGACGGCATGACACAACGTCCCACCATCCACCAGGAGGCAAAGGACGCTGGACGTTGGACTAGGGACCCAGATAGATTTAGTTTTACCCCTCACCTGAGGAAGTTGAGATTGACCCCAAAAGAAGTACTTATCGTGGGCGTGAATAACAAATATAAAATGCGCTGAATCGAGCTTTCTGTACTTCGTATAATCTAGGCCACCGAAAATAGGCCTATCTTAGAGGGCTGTAATTTGGTATCAGTCATCTAGCCTTTGTAGTTTTTAAGACCTGAGGGAGGAAAGAAAAGTGCGGACAGAAAAAGTGCGAACGGACAGACATGCCACCATAATAGTTTTCTGTTTAGAAAACTATAAACCCGATGGCTTCTACTGTTTACGCATTAATAAATCCTTGTCATTTCTTCATTTATAATCTCACAGACGTCGTGAACCAGTTCGGAGCCTATATCTGTGTACAATTTGCTTCAGTTTCCGTGTCCCGCTCAAATTAATAACCGAATGAGAGCTATAGCAGTTAGAACAGATGAAATGTATTGTTTCCTTGAACCAAGCAATCACTCACTATAGATGCCGTTGGGTCGTTATTATCGGCCTGTTGCTTGGTAAGTCTCTCTCTCTCTCTCTCTCTCTCTCTCTCTCTCTCTCTCTCTCTCTCTCTCTCTCTCTTTTGTAGGAACTTTGGTGTTGATTAGCTGTAATCAGTTTTGTGTGCAACAAGTGTGTTAATTATTTACAAAAGCTAATAATGTTTTTAATTGCTATATTACTGGTATTTAAGTTTGCATATAAAAACTTTAAAATGCGCACTGGAAAAGGTTAGTCAGCCAATGTCTGCAAAAAACAATATCATCAAATGATTCCAGAGGAAAAAGAGTGATAAAGCAATAAGAGCTCCTTCAATTACTTCCGTGAAAATTGGAAGTCATGTAGTAAACACCATGACAGGCTTCGATAAAAGCTTTTTCGTAATGTCAGATTTTATTCTTTTGATCTTATTTATTATTATTATTATTATTATTATTATTATTATTATTATTATTATTATTATTATTATTATTATTATTATTATTATTATTATTTGTGACCATGCACTTTCAACAAGATAAGGACATCGATCATTTAGGTTTAGTGAGGGGTGATTAAGTTTTAATGAGGGGTATGTTGAAGTTTATTGAGTTTGGTGTTTAGGTTTAGTGGGGGTGAATTTATATATATTGGGGATGCGTTTAGAGTCAATGTGGGTGTGCTTAGGTTTAGTGGGAGGGATGTTTATGTTTAGTAGGAGTGTTTAGGTTGAGAGGGGAATGTGTTTTGGTTTAGTGGGCGTGAATCTAGGTAAATTGGGGTGCATTTAGGTTTATTGTGGGTGTGTTTAGGTGTAGTGGGGGAGTGTGTTTAGGTTTAGTGGGGCGATGTGTTCAAGTTTAGTGTGTGGTGTGTTTCGATTTAGGGAGTGATTAGGTTTAGTTGGGGTTGTGATTAGGTTTGGTGGGAGGGATGTTTAGGTTTAGTGAAATATCTGTCTAGGTTTAGTGCAGGTGTGTTTTTTACGAATGTGGAAAATGCTATCTTTCCCTGAGTTATAACTGCATTTGTTAATCCGTCCATTTATTTCTAATTGATTGGCTAAACTTACCGACTGAGTTACCTGTTTATTACAGTTCCTCGTTGGACGAGTGGATTTCGCGCTCGGCTACCAATCCGGTGGTTCGAAGTTCGATTCTCGACTCGACCAACGCGGAACCAGAAGAATTTATTTCTGGTGATAGAAATTCATTTCTCGATATAATGTGGTTCGGATCCCACAATAAGCTGTAGGTCCCGTTGCTAGGTAACCAACTGGTTCCTAGCTCCGCAAACATATCTAATCAATTCGGGCCAGACCTAGGAGAGCTGTTAATCAGCTCAGTGGTCTGGCAAAGCTAAGTCTTATATACTTAACTTTGTCTATTTATTAAATTAAGGCATCAGCATCTCCTTACTGAATGGTTTAGCTTTGTAGATCATATTTTGATGTGCATTTAATTTCACTTCTGTTTAGTGTTTTCCAAATTTAAACATTTCTTTATAATATGAGCGTAAATTTTAAACACACGTCAGACGCCTGAAGGTGTAGCTACACCACAGATCTCAGGCTGTTCCTAGAATGTAATGGCTGGATTTGGTGGCTCTTGTACTGAACGATTTATGCATTTCTCCACAAAAGACGTAAACCTTGTTGTTTATGGCAACATTCATCATCTTGTATGGGGTCGTTTTTCTTCGCTGTTTCCTGCCCGTGTGACATTTTTTTTTTTTTTTTCACGGGAACGTCATAACTACTATTCAAAATTTTATAACTTCATGGGGAAAATATTTGTTTTATTTCATGTGGAAACATTTCTCGTCTGCTGAAGGGAGATGATTAATAATGCTTTTTTTGTCAGGTTTATAAAAATTTATATGAAAGCATGAAGTATGTTGCCATGGTCCTTGTGAATATTATAATTATTTGTATTGTTGACGGATGCCATATATATTATACATACATATAATATATATATATATATATATTATATATGTAAATATATATATATATATATATATATATATATATATATATATAATATATATATATATAAAGAATGGCAGTTCGGAGCTTAATAAATGACTGTGGGATGTCTTTTCATCGAATAAATGCATAAAGGATTCCTTCAGGTTGATATTTTCATGATTGATACCTATCAGTAGAATTAATGAATAAAAAAGTTTGTCGATCTGTAAATAACCTCCAGACTATCTGAAACTGATCGACTTCAGCATCAAGAACCGAAGTCTTAGTGATAAGTATCTATAACAATGCAATCCGAGTGAATCTTTCTTGTTTGTCCGCCCCGGGTGAGGGCGGGGTACATAGGGGATAGGGAGGGTTGGGGAGCCATGATACATCCACCTTCCTCCTGCAAACCCATTTGTCCACCCAGGTGGACGGGGTAGGTTGGAGATCAGGAGAATAGGGGAGATATGACGCCCAGCGCTAGGTTTCAGTGCAGCGTAGCACGCGCCATCAATCTCGTACTACAATATCAGTTACCAACATTATGGGGAAAATAACAACGATTGAAACCAACCATCTACAAATGAAGATACAAGTTACTTTTCAAACATTCCAAGGAATATATAAACTCGATTTTACGATACAGGAGCTTCATTCCAAACAGTAGTAATGAGTATGTGAGCGGGTTGTTCAATCTCCCAGTCCCGACACGAAGTAGACCTGCACCATTGTTTCCAGATGAAAAGAGAAGAAAAGGAACTGAGGCGCAGGAATAATCGCTGTCAAAGAACCCTCATTGTCTTTCATATTCCTTTGTCTGGTACAAATCTAAAGAACATTTCATATTTATGACAGCTGGTCGACGGAAACCAGTAGAACCACGATTGTGGTGCTTTTCAAGTCTTGGATTTGTGAGGGATAAGACAGTCATCAGTTGCCGGCGTGCCGGCTCTTTTCATGTAGAAAACAATGTCGAC
>NC_061092.1:24652674-24662674 GCF_015104395.2 Macrobrachium nipponense
ATATATATATATATATATATATAAGAGAGAGAGAGAGATTTAAGCAAGTAATGAAAATAGTTGTGAATATAAGTAAGCAACAGAGGGAACGCGATACCTTGATGCTTATAGAGGCTTAGACCTAAATAGCATTTCCCCCTTTTCTTTGGTGATGGCTGGATGACTGGTGATTACTTACCTACTAGCTTGTTTATTTTCTTAGATTAGTTAGGGAGGATCTTTCTACAATTTGGAGAAATGTTAGTAATACTCAGTTAACTAAATTACCCAAAGTTTTTTTTATTAATATCTGTTGACAAAACGCTTTGTCGTTTGCGTTGCGTAATTGTCATGGCACTGGTGACGTACTTCTTCTAAGCTCTAGTTATATAAAGGTCCTTAGAATCTAGTTAAGGAGTTCGTTCGAATTTTCTTAAATTTAGCGCTGCTTTTGATCGTATTAATGACGTACCACTTACATTCAATTCTCAACTAATAAGCTAAACAATTATTGTCGTTTGCCACCACAATGACAACACGAATCTAATCTTTGGCGTTTCTCAGGGCCACGTCTTTGTCCCATTGCGATCTGCGTTATATACGGACGGTATGTAGTTTGGTCTTCCAAACGAGCTAGTTGTTAATGCATATGATACTTATGCATTTGCATCAAATTCATGTCCTCAGTATAGAACTGTGGTTGCTGAATCTTTTAACTGAAATTCAGATAACTTTGATGTATGATGCTTAGCAACACAATATAATTAAGTTAACAACACTTAAAACATGACATTAGAGCCCTTCAACTACCTCTTTAGAATGAAGGCTTCCATCGGAGGATGGCGAGGGCCTCCTTATATCACGGCGGTCTAGGTATTTAGTACCTAGACCGTGCTTTATATGATAGGCGGCCGTCTAGGATGTTCGCGCTCCCTACAATCTGCTGGCGTTGGGGGTTTACTGCTCTGTTCCCTCCTGTGGTGTTGATATACCTCAGCTTCGTGTAGGTCAGTGTTTCTTAAACTTTCTTGTGCAGCAGCCCCCTTTCACTAAAATTACTCATGTAGTTGACCCCTTATTATGAGAATTTCCCTCTTGGGTTTAAAAGTGTTTTCAGGGTGTAATATATAGTACTGAAATTGCTACTGAATTATTTGTTAATGGCTTATCTTCAACATAAAGGTACATTTTACTTAAAATAACTTTCACAACATTATAAATTTTGCAATTTTGCACACAAATCTTAGTGAACTTAACAGCAACGCTTCCTCATCACATTATCTTGAGGACCCCTTGGAACATTCCACGGACTCCTGGGGGTCAGCGGACCACACTTTAAGAAACACTGGTGTATGTGACCGGCAATCCTCTTGGAGATTCGAGACGTTGTCATACCGATTTATGAAGGGCACCATCCATTCTCAGGGCACCAATAGTTGTTAAACCACTCCTCTCCTCTTCACGAAGACAGGCGGTAATCAGAAATAGATACAACGTATAATACTTGGTACAAAACACCATTGTTTCGAATTTTCAAAAAGTCGAGACTAGAATTAATTATATTTGAAGTATTTTTCCAGTAAAATATTAACTTTCATATGTATTAACTGAATCAATATGACCATTAATCTGCAATGAATTACATCATCTAATGATCTGCAACCCGAATCCATAATAATCATAATTCTCACATGGCCTTGTTACAGATGTCTTCTCGCCAGCTGTTCATTTTGAAATTTTAAGAGGGACGCATGAAAGACTTAGTACAGTCTGTCAGTTGGATTGGAAATGAGCCTTCAAATGTGAAATGAGCGTAGAATAAATACTTTTCAGACTGATTTCATTTTAAATGGATCCATACAAAACGACAATTTAAAGTTGAACAAATCCATTTAACGGTCAAGAGAACGAATCATATTTTTATTTGGAACAGCTGCAAAATAATTGGGTTCTCGACATCTGTTTTCTCATTGACATAGTGAATGTTGATCGTGCTATTGGGTCATTACGCCAAAGTAATATCAATTCAAGAAGGGGCTCTTGATTTTTTAATGATTCGAACCCCCCCCCCCCCCCCCCCCCCCCGGTGAATTGCCTAATATGGTTCCATACCCCTTTTGTTTAAGTCCACTCAAGTCCCATTAATTGACAATGTAACTTATTATACTTAGTTTAATACATACTTTAAGTATGAATGGCTAGGAATAGAATATACAAGAAAATCAAACGTATTTATTGTCTTATATAGTTATTTATTTACGAAATGTAACCATGTAAACATTGACACATTAAAATCAAATATATAGAGATATCCAGAGATCAAGTCCCATAACCCCAACATGCGGTTCTCATACCCTAAGGGGTATGGGTACCCCTTGTTAAGAACCCCTGAATGAAGATTACAGTTAGAAACTCAGATATCATCCATCATACGACTTGTGCATTTTTCCCTTTCAAGTCGATTAGCCTGTCAGCTGGAGGTTAGAAAGGAACACAAACACAAGTCGGTGATCAACGCCGCGGTCATTATGAAACTGCTAATGTATGCCTAAGGCCAAAAAGAAAAATGGAAAACAAACATGATCTTTCTCTGGGTGTCTTCTAACACCTCCAATATTGCCTGTTTGTCTTTGTGATCTTGGAATTCATAAACGTAGTGTGTCAACATGATGAATTCGTGCTGGATTATGCGTCAGAGAGAGAGAGAGAGAGAGAGAGAGAGAGAGAGACGGAGGCCAGAGGGACAACGTAAATGGCTCCAGATCAATAAGGCAATATAGAGAAGCCTGTATTTGTTCCCACACTTGAACTTCCGCCATGAGATGCTTATTGACGATGCCGATCGCTTCAGGAGGGAGGAAGGTGCTTCTGATGAAAAGGTCTAAATTGAAGAGACTGAGCAGCCAGCCAGCGCGGACAGGTGTTTGCCTCAGAAAATGTCAGCTTTTCAGGCTCCAACTTGGAGGGCTCCAATAGTGAGAGGTGTGATGTGGATAAGGAATGGATGATGTGGAATTTAATCAAAACTATCTATCTATCTGTCTTTGACACACACACACACACACACACACACACACACACACACACACACACATATATATATATATATATATGTATATATAAAAATTTGGATTGTGATGAATATATATAAAGGCAAAAGCCACGAAGGAGAGTATCTGCATTGTTTCACTTTCGTTTGTGGCTTTTGCCTTTATATATATATATATATATATATATATATATATATATATATATATATATATATATACGTAATATATATATATACATAAATATATCAATATATATATATATATATATATATATATATATATGTGTGTGTGTGTGTGTGTGTGTATGAAGATTTCTGTCAAAAGGTATTGCCAGCTTTATCTTGAATTTTAGTATCATCAGCACAGATTTATTACAAAATAATTCTTGATGAAAAAAAAAATCTTGAGGGAGGTAGAATTCAGGAACTTAAGCAATAATTAGCTCATTTCCTTTTTTGTGTATGTGTGTGTGTGTTTCCTACGTTATTCGTCATAAATGATATAGAAAGCTTAAAACGTACGTGGACCTAAACTGCAAATCTGCTGAAAAGTTCATAATATATTTCTAAACGTAATTGGATCTACAGTAAATCTGGCTGTAAATCTCACTGCAAGAACATTTTCAGTGATATTATAAAAGCAATTAGGGTTACCTAATGGTGTTGCCAGCCAAATGTCACTGATCTGCTGAAATCATGACGCGATAATTGATAGACTACGAAAGATGTGACTTATGAAAATTAGTGGGTGTTTAGGTTTTTGACTGGGGCACACCATTATCTATTTGTCCACTAAAGAAAGTATTTTGTTGACCTTGATTATGCACGCTCAGCTGACACACATGTACTTGTGATTAGAATATAATCTTCAATTTGATTAGCTTATAGATATTCTCATTGTTGCCTGTGTATTGTGTCATCAATCACAAGAAAGGAAAAATTTTGTTTACCTTTTATCTCTTAATGAAAAGATTTCAGTGCCTTAAGTTCTCAAAACTTGAGCAGCCCCGGGAAAATTATTGTCAATTTTGTATCTAACTCTAAAATATTCTTCTTTGCAGAATCTAAAGCAAAAGTGTGTATACTTATATATAGATTATTTCATTATATATCATTATTACAAAATATCCACTTGAATTAGAAGTTATTTCGTCAAAGTGATGAAAAGAAATATGCCGCAGGCTTATGATACAAATTATTTCGTGAGCCCTAAAAGAACTTGTGAGTTACGTTCAGGAATATCTATTCATCATGTCACATGTGCTGTATTTTAAACTTACATGAAAGACAAGTAATAGAAGGGAGTAGGGAATAAAAATAATACCGGCAAAATTAGCTATTTCAACGATATCCATAGATCGCATTCGGTCATGTTCCAAGAAGCAAGACACTGCTAAGACTATTTGGAGTCCTTGGCAATTCAACATCGCTCGAGTTTTCGGACATTGTAACCTTCGGACCTTCGGCGATAACATCGTTCTGGGCGGTAAACGTTTAACAGGAGTTAACTAAGTGATTTTGCCCCTTGGGAGTATCTTATTCAATTCCTCATTTTATCGTAGCGTAATTGGTTCTATTGTGAAGTTTCTACGAAAAAAGTTTATCACGCGACTACAGTTGGCGCTTGAGATTTCCAGTGATTGCCGCTGCTTCGTTGGTCGAGTTATAATAAACCCTGGATTTCTGCAAGGTAACACTGGAACCCTGTATATTATTGCTAATATTGTATATTTGTTTTTGGGATTTTAGTCTTGCTACGTGTTTAGTCTTGCAAATCTTTGGCAGTCCTGTTTATTTCTGTTTACCCATAATCTGACGTGAGCAAACGCCCATGATTTACAAGATTTAAAGTAACTTGCGCACAGCTCTGAAGCTTTTGTCTTTTCCTGGATGTTTCTGGTACCAGTTGGACTTTTAATTAAAGATTCACGCATGGTAAAGCTGCTCTCTTTAGCAACAGGTACGTAGGAGGTATTTTTTAGTTAGTTTTGTCATTCAACTTCATTAATTTACTTTAATTATTGTAGTAGATTTACTTGTTTGTCATAGGTTTTCTTTAATTTGTATTTGTAGTAAATTTACTTGTCATAAATTTACTTTAATTTGTATATACTGATTAATTTGTATATACTGATCAAGTAATTGAACAGTATATACTTTATCCTCCACCCCTGTAGGGGCGGCGCCCCTGTAGGGGTGGAGGAGCCCCCATGTGCTGCATAGTAGGTCGTAAGACCTGCTATGCAGGTTCTTGGGTGGTGGTTCTTTTTTTAAATCCAACCAAAACTTACATGTGGTAAGTTAGACTTAACTATTGGTTTTCTTGAAAGCTCTGTTAGGTATTAGGGGTTTTGAATATGCTTGGATACCTTCCACTCGGTTAAGTTTGTAGGAGCTCCTTTAGGTTTGAGGAAATGAATAGCTTATGCCATCAGATGACAATGTTAGGCTAAACAAAAATGTGTATGTTTTACTTTAGAATTTTTGCTTCCTGAAAATCCTGAGAATGGTTAAGTTTGTGGTTAGGATATCAGTAAATTTTTGGCAAATATTCATAGAGGTTATACCCGAATTAAAATTTATAAGGGTAAAGCTAGCGATAGACTTAAAGAATTTTCAGAGGATTAGAACTTGGCATTTCCTTAATCGCAACCAGATATTTTCTGGTTATTGGGGTTATAGGAAGCCCCCTAATTGTACGGGTCATTTACGATAATAGGGCTTAATTACCCAATAGCTAATCTCTTCATAATCTACAAAACCATGCCTGGACAATATCTAGGACATCTGATATTAGGACAACTCATAGAACGTGTAAAAATTTTCACTTAAAACATTAAAACAAATATTGATAAAACTTTAAAATAGTAATTGATAAAACAGCCATTGATAAGTTTTATTTCAATAGGCGTAACAAAGACTAACTCTTCAATTATGGACTAGTATCCTTTAACTACTTCATGCTAGTTACTGTTCGTCAAGCAAGCAACTGGGTCCTCATAGCTTTAACTTAAATAGTTGTATTTTTATACTTTACTACTTAAGCCTGTAGTGTACTTAACTTTTCGACTTTCAAAATTTTCTTGAGCCCTCACAATGACACATAAAATATCGGCGAGGAACTAATGACCTTGTGGATAATAACTGCGTATGTAATTTCCACAGACAGCAGATAAATCGGGAAGTTTCCGACGACGACGACGAGTCTTATTTGGAAGTGACGTTTACATAGGACCCGAAAGAGGAAGAGGCGCTATTAGACTTAGTCTGGCTCCAATATTTCCAATTGAAGTACTATACATCAACTGGCATGGCTAGACTAATAATATCCTTGAAGGTTTTCAAAATGCATTAAAAGATTAAATTCCATGTCAACGTCCGAATATCTGCAAATTAATGAATACGCTTAAGTTTGGAGGCGATTTGGCGCAGAATAAAATTTGTAAATAACTTCAAAACAGGTTTACAGAGTGCAGGAAGCGACTGAGAACTTGACTGAGAAGTATGATCTTGGCCAGAAAATGTATCTTAAAAACTACGGTACATTTAAAAACTGCGGTACATAAACTGCACTGTACGAGTTTCAACTAGTCAATTCATTTTGTATTAGTCTTCAATGTTTAGTTGTTATGTCCCGACAGAAATAAACTCTTTCTTTTAATATTTACAGTTTTATTTATTATTCTTTCATAAAATATAATCTTTTATCACTTTATGCCTGTTAACAGCAGCTTCATAAAATCAGTTGTCTTAGATCTCAATTGTCCAGGTCTGAGTTATCAGATATATTAACGGGGATGAGATGTTCTGGTATAATTTCCCTGGCACGATTTTTTTATTAGAATAATTGGATTATCTGTTTACTTCGAGTGAGGTGTAGTAAAGTTAGGTTTGAAAGGATGTTGGTTAGTTTGTTAGTATTTATATTCTTCATAGCATAAGGAGTGTATGATATCGGCTGACAATGAGTTTGTTAGTCTTAATACAGGCAATGAGTTTTTCAATACAGGCAATTGAGTTTGTAACTCTGCTAATACAGGCAATGAGTTTGTTACTCTGCTAATACAGGCAATGAGTTTGTTACTCTGCTAATACAGGCAATGAGTTTGTTGCTCTGATAATACAGGCAATGAGTTTGTTACTCTGCTAATACAGGCAATGAGTTTGTTGCTCTGATAATACAGGCAATGAGTTTGTTGCTCTGATAATACAGGCAATGTGTTAGTTACTTTCTTAATACAGGCAATGTGTTTACTTAATACAGGTAATGAGTTTGTGTTACTTTCATAATACAGGCAATGGGTTTGTTATCCTATGAACATAGGCAATGAGTTTTTCTTATGAACACGAGGTCTATATGTACACATCCAATAAGAGTTGTTCAAAAACACGGGGAATAAGTTGATTCTCGTACACGAGCAAAGGGTTTGGTAGCTACCTACGAATACTG
The DNA here is from genome assembly GCF_015104395.2 of Macrobrachium nipponense. NCBI lineage: Eukaryota > Metazoa > Arthropoda > Malacostraca > Decapoda > Palaemonidae > Macrobrachium > Macrobrachium nipponense. Next base: position 24,660,153 of record NC_061092.1, read on the forward strand.
GCGTTGTGTTTGTAATGTTACCTACGAATACTGGCAATCATTTTGTCATGTTACCCACTAATAATGACAGTAGTTTTTGTGATGCCATCCATGAACGTGGGCAATATATTTTCTATGAACCCTGTCAAATGTTTTAGGCTATCCGTGAACACGGAAAATGGTACTTTCGGCTCAATGATTATGATGGTGTTCATGATCACAATCACAAGGCACTTAGAAATTCATACCATCCTCGATTAAGGACACTTGCTTTGCGGGGCTGGTCATAACATTAGCGGAAACTGCGACACTGTTTTGAACAGTGACTGTATTGTGGAACTGTTCATGAACACGGGCAGCGAGTTTGGGATGGTATCCATAACTATAGCACGAGTTTCCAATAGTATACATCAACAAGGCTTTGAGTAAATGAAATACGCATTAACTTAATGAGGTCATGGAGACTACGACATAAAAGTTGGAGGCAATTGTTGGTACCCATTAATAGAATGCGATTGAAAGTCAGTGGTCGACAAGTTAACGGTCTCTAGACCTCGGACAAGCTAATCATGGCAATCAGGTGTTTGACCTTATTAGCTGTATAGCACTGAAATTTTTCAAAGTTCATCAGGCAGTTAAGGTATGTATTACCAATACAGTATGCTACAGTGCGTATAGTGAAAATTGTTTTACTTTAAATGGCGTCAAAAGCAGAGCAGCAGCATTAAGTAGTACAAATGTTTGTTATTCAGCCTCAACACATATTTATGGTATAAAATGTAGTTAAAAGTTTTCAGTGGGTAATAATCTTTTTTGGCCATTCATTGGAGGAACTTGTCTCGGGGCTTTAATAAGCTAATCTTCCTTAAAGCGAAAGCTACCGTACCTATTTCAAGAAATATATTAAAAACATTAACGTTCTCGTTACGGAGTTGCCGAGTAAGTTCCTTAAGAACATTTTCTGCTGCGTTTTTTTTTTTTTACAGGTCCCAACGTGCTGGAGGAACCAAAATTCAAGAAAATGTGGAGACTTTGGGAGGATTTTCGAACCTTTCATTGTTGCCTGATATTTCTAAGGACCCAAGATGTCGACAAGATAAATGTAGGCTTCTATTAATTTTTTTTTATTTTTCATTCTGCGCTTTTCATTAAAATCCTCTTAGGTTTGTAAATTAGCTTCCTCGGATATTCTGCATTCATAAACCTACCATTTGTCTGGGCATGTTCTTTTTTGTTCCTTATTTTAATGAATAATGGGTCTTGAGTTGTCAGTTCATGACTACTTCCTCGGTATTTCTATAGGGAAAACGAAGTATGTGGAATATGGTATATCATCCACATAATTACAGATGTTAATGGTTAAACCTACTTAATTTAGAAATATGCAAATCTTTAACAGTATTCACGTGTGAGTGAATACACACGTGGCATGGTTGGTATGGTGTTGGCGTCCCACCTCGGTGGTCGCGAGTTCGATTCTCGGCCATTCCATTGAGGAGTGAGAGATGTGTATTTCTGGTGATAGAAGTTCACTTTCGACGTGGTTCGGAAGTCACGTAAAGCCGTTGGTCTCGTTGCTGAATAACCACTGGTTCCATGCAACGTAAAAACACCGTACAAACAAACACGTGAAAGGCCCATATCAAATTTTAAACGTAAGCAAATTAATGTAAGCCACCCTTATGGAATTGTTGAACATTCCATTTGTTCAGCACTTAAGTGGATATGTGGTTAGGGTATTGGTTGTGACGACTCAAGTGCCCTTGGCTAATTTGTGGGACAACGAACTGAAAATCTGATTCCATAATAATGAATAAATATAATCTCAGTGCCACGAGCGCCCTTTAAAAGTATTGGGCGCAAAAAAATGTAGATTACGTAATTTTTCTAATTTCGAACAATGTGTAATTATGAGGTAAAACTAGATATCAATGTTTCATGGAGCTAATACAAAGAAATTATTTCCATTCATTGGTATGAAAATCTAATAATGTAATGGTTAACTATATTAACATGAACAAAGGTCTGAAGCTACGTGACTTAATATAGGATTTCAAAATTATGTAAAAAATCCGCATTACTTTAGTTAAATTCTTGTTAAAGTACTGAGATGCATTTCGAATTTGGGGGAGGGGGGTGGGCGGAGAGTGAAGGTTGTTTGGCAAACAAAAATGGTTGACCACATAAAGCTTTGCGATGCAAAGTTTCTTTTACCCAAAACATTGAATAAGTTGTTTTAACAATTTCCTTTTCATAGGTCACTTCGATTCTGAATAACCTCACGAGTCCCAGCGCTTTGCCTTTTGCCTAGATTTCATATTCCATTCAATTTAATACCGTCGCTAGTATAGGGTAATGACCATTTATTTTCACAACTATCCACGAAACACCCGTAGGTTGGTAGTGCCGTCAGTGCACCTCAATGCGGTGTACTGTAGGCATACTTAAGGCTCTTCGCAGAGTCCCTTCGTCCCCTAGTTAAAACCCCTTTCATTCCTTTTACTGTACCTACGTTCGTATTCTCTTATATCTTTCATTGCACA
>NC_061092.1:24667674-24682674 GCF_015104395.2 Macrobrachium nipponense
GAGAGAGAGAGAGAGAGAGAGAGAGAGAAATCACACATTTGATCCGTTTATCTATCTTTTTTTCTACATATGCGTTTAAAAAAATATTCGAAGAACTAATTAATTTCTTTGAACAGAAATATTTCCGATTAAAAAAAAACAGCCAAAATAAAAGAGGAAAAAACTCTCACGAGAGAGAGAGGAGAAATCCCACATTTGATCCGTTTATCTATCCATCTTTTATTTTTTGTACACATGCGATACTCGTGGCGTTTTATTGCCAATGACTTCAGAATGTTCGTCGCATTTCCATTCCTTTGGATCTTATTGCACTGTACAAATACACGTACAACAGGAACACCATCCTTCGGGGGAATGGTGAAGTGACTGCGTAATTTGCCCAGTTGAGCTTCGTTGGGAAACAGGGCGAGGAAAGCCAACGGAAGGAAGGTCATCTGTTTTTTCTTGGGGGACGAGGGTCAACATCCTACAGCATTTAGACCAACTTCTTACATGAAAAGCATTTAGAATAAATGCGCATTTTTAATAGCGTTGCAATTGTTTTATCACATCATTCACTGTTCGGTGTGAATGACCTAGGTGTGGTAACGCCAGTTTTAGTAGTTGTAATCAGTCAATCAATCAATCAATCAGTTTTTCTGTTAATTTGTCATCTATTCATTCGGTTTTCATTTTACTTAGCAGGGCTATACAAAAAGTGATGTGTTAACTATTTATGAAAATTTCTTCAAAAGGTGGCCTTCATGGCTGTAAATACATGAACAGTTTTTGTGAAAGATAGGAGCATAACTTTTGGGTGGAAGGGCACTTTTGTTTTGGCTTTTCATCTCCTTTGTACTCAGTGATGATTTGGTCTAGAAACAGGTAGAATAATAACAACAGCAAATGCCTGCATACGGGGGTTTGTGTCTCTGAATGTTTTTACTAATATTTTAACTACTCCGTCTAACCTGTAGCAAAAGTAAAAGCATAGATGCCATAAATTGACTCTCATTAGGCAAAAGTTCCAAGTGTATTGCGTCAATATACAGACTGCCACAGATCTGGTTGTCGGGGAAAAGGCTTTATCAGAGCATCTTATAAAGAAATGAATAATGAAGGGATTCGTTCATTGAAGTGCAATATTTCAGTAGGTCTGTTCAAGAGGCTTTCAGAGTAGAATAGCCTGGAATAAATCGTAATCCTATGGCAATAGCGCTTTCTGGATTTGGTATGGCTGTATGAGTCCCAAGGGAATCAGTAGCTTGGTGAGTCAATGGACAAGAAATTCTTCTTATTGAGGTTACTCATCCTTTGCTCCCTAACTTTACTCATGAAAGGCTAAATCTTTAAGAATAGAACTTGGATTGTTTTGATGGGGTATGCATATCTGTAGGATCTCAAGGGCCCTGTAGTCCATACATACTAGTTTCCATGGAAACGCAGTTCCTGAAAACTTTGTGTAATTGCAGAATAGGTGCAGTCACACTTCATTAAGTTAATTTCGGGGTAGTATTAGTTAAAAATATCCCGGAGAAAGGTAATGGTGAGCTATTGTTGCTGTACTTCAAGTGTATCCTTAGTCATTCATTGCATCTCTTTTATTATCTTACAATCTCACGGTAAACAAGGCTCGGTTACTTAAAAGGAAAGCATCTACTATACAGGATGCTTCACACATGGAATAGCTCGATATAGAGGAGTTTAGCATGCTTATAAACAAATATGTAGGACGTTAAAATAATCTTCCCATAAAAATTATGATTCAAATACGCATTAAGATGGACAAAAATCGAAAAAAAAGAAGTATGACTATAGTAGATTCACATAAACCGTGCATCCGATGTCTAGGCCAGTCCCTTACGACGCTCCTGATTGGCTGTTGATAAGCTAATCACAGGGCTGGAAACTCCCAGTCTCTCGAGAGAGTTCACATAGGCAGGATGCATGCTCCACCTTTCCTGAGGGATACGGCTTTTAGGAGAGGTGGAACATACATCCTGCCTATGTGAACTCTCAAGAGAGACTGAGAGTTTCCATCCCTGTGACTGGCTTATCAACAGCCAATCAGGAGCGTCATAAGGGACTGGCCTAGACGTCAAATGCACGGTTGATGTGAATCTACTATAGTTTGTCTGTGATACTGAGTCTTAACGGGAGAAAAAAATATAAAAAAAAATTAAAAAAGGAAAGTATATCTCTAAAGGGGAAACAGAACCCAAGAAAAAGATCCTTTCCCCATGAAAGTGTCTCATGACACTAAAATGAAACCAAATCAACTTAGTTTCCACTTGACAGCCCAAATTAAAGCAGAAGTAATTTAGCATGATGAGATTCGAGGTTTCAAGAAACGAGAGTATTTGAGGAAAAAGACAGGGATACAGCAAAGGATTTTCTTAAATTAGACATGAATTAGAACGACTGGCGTTGCCTTGAATTCCACAGTGTCAAGACTATTGTGTTTTCTTCATTTTTTTAGAATAAATGTCATTTGTTCTAAAATTGTCGTTGTAGAATACCACGAGTCTAGATTAAATTATGGAAAAGGGTCATTATTACAATCATTACTTGTACTGATCTTAGTTGCACATTGATTTGATCACGAACAGTGATGTAATTATACGTTTTCCATACTCGTTTAATTGTAAAAAAAAAAATCCCATTTGAAAAGCGATAGATGTGTGATGGGTGAAAGAGAAAATGAATAAAAAGTGCTTATATTTTAGTTGATGCTTATAAAATTTCGTAAGGTTTTCAGTGTGATTTTATCTACTTTATTTTTTTCCTTTATATTTTTACCTAATGCGTGTAACTAATGTGCAGTTATTTGATTTCTTTTACTTCTGGTATATCTCTCTCTCTCTCTCTCTCTCTCTCTCTCTCTCTCTCTCTCTCTCTCACACACACACGATAACAAAGTGCATAGTTTGGCTCTTTGTCACAGATGTTTATCCTACGTCTTCAATGATTATTTTTCACATTTAATATTTGTATTCAAATCAGTTTTCCCGATCTTCTTTATACCGTGAATGAATTCATACATACATACATACATACATACATACATACATACATACATACATACATACATACATACATACATGGCATTAGAATTCGGGACACTCCTTAAAGTGTCAGAGAAGTTCTTCTTTCCACAAGGGAAAACCGACGCCTTTTGTTTTATCATTTCCCAGGAATACATAAATACATACCTGCATACATTATCTTCGAAGTCGGAGCATTGGCAAAGTTTACACCGTCCTTTTTCGTGAGGGAAACGGACCCTTTTTTTTCTCCCTTTTTTTTTTTTTTTTTTTTTTTTTTTTTTGTCTTGCCATTCCCAAGGAAAACAACGTGACGTAACGGGTAAAACTTTCCTCCCGTCGGGGGAGTTTCTCTTTAATCGCGTTAGCAGAATGAGTATATCTTCCCTCTCGCTAATTCAGTTAGTGCGGAAACTAAACAAAGGCGAGAGAGCTCTTGAATACCAGTGGCAAAAAAGAAAAAAAAAAAAACTTAACAAGCCAATAAGAGACACTGTTCTTCCCGGAATTTCCTCCTGTTAGTTGCTTTAAAACGTATAATAAAATGCCTTTGTCTGGTTATTTTAATCTTGGAAGTCTCCTGCTTAGACCCGGGGGAGAGATTTTCTTCAAAGGCCGAGATGAAATGTGCTTTTCGTCCCCCGATGTAGGAAGGAAGGAAGACATTTTCATGTTTTCCTTCGCTTTTTTCTCTCTCTCTCTCCTGTTCTTCTTTTGGGGACCTAGGATTATTCAACTCCGACGTGCTAACACAAATACTGCGCTACGTTTCGAGCTGCTGAAGCAAGTACTGCAGCACTTTCGGCCAGTCTGCGCTCAAGACAGAGAAAAGCAGTTAGAGTGGTTGGACAGCAAGGAAAAGAAGACCCCACCACTCACACTGTTAAGTAATGATTAGAGGAAGGACGACAAGACTGAAGAAAGGAACGGGTGAATAAGACAGAAAAGGAAATAGCATGCGCATGCGTCATAGTTCTCTCTCTCTCTCTCTCTCTCTGTATATAGCGGTGGATGGGGTTGTTATTGATTATAGCTTTGCACCAACGGATACTTAAAGCCCGTGATTTTTTTTAGCTCGGATGGGGCGATACGTATAGAAATCCGAATATTATTGAGTGTTTAAATGATCGTCATCTGCATGTAAGTTTACCTACCATGAAAATCAAGAAGATTATCATTTATGTAGAAAAAATTCGATCAGACTTTTTTTTGGCTTAATTTCATTGAACTTTGAAGTAGAGATGGCTATAATGGGTGGTCTACTCTTTAAGTAGAGCTGCATGAACTGCTGTATATTGCCTTAAACTAAAGGCGGAACTTTTGGCTAATGACTTTGTGTGAACACAATTTGGCGAGTCCTCGGTGGTACCTCATTCATATTTTTCAGGGCCTAAATTGTATACACAGTTGGTCTTCAGATCTGTCTCTCTAGATTTTAATTGTAACTTTTGATAAGGAGTGAAAACTTGGCTTTTGGGGCTTGCCAGTTACGAAGAAATAAACCTTAACAGGATCTGTCCCATCTTTTTGAAAAGGGCTGCTGACTTTATTACTCTTACAATTATTCTTATTTTCAGACGGCTAGTTGGACTTGCAAGTTTTCAGTCTGTTTGGAGGATGGAAAACATTGGAAACATCTCTACATTACCTGAGGGACCAAGTCCCACCTCATGCCTCTCAGAATATATAGGTCAAGTTCAGCTACCCATGTTTTAGCTGAGGTTTTTATGGAAGCTGCTCTCATAACCTGCTACCAGCACTGCAATTGGAGTTTTGTAAAAGCCTTAGTCCTTGTGGCGCACTCTTTTTCAATATCTACTGTCTTGTGGAGTGCTTCTGATGAGGATGCAAATCCACACAGTGTTGGTTTAAATGTCAGTGCATCCTTTGGCCATGTGAATTTTGAAGCACTTACCTACAAGCTAAGATTATTGACAACAGATGGACCCTTTATTAATACTTTAAATCAGTTTCTAATAGGCAGAGCCCAAAGGGCATGTCTTATTAGAAGCTTCATCTCTCTCTCTCTCTCTCTCTCTCTCTCTCTCTCTCAGTTTATGTTTGAGTGTGTGTGTGTGTGTGCGCGCGCGCGGGATTGAACTAAACGTTATAAAACTAGGGTAGGTAATCTTTTGTCACAGACAAACATCTATTCACAAAAAGGAACGGACAGTTGCTTCTCTCTCTCTCTCTCTCTCTCTCTCTACAACACGTAAGTACTGTCACAAACACACATAAAACTGTATAACAATCTACAAAATTTCCCAAAGGAGCTAAAAAAAATAAGTTCACCTCTGGAACATGCAACGTATCTTCGTTCGCTGCCTCCAGACAATAAGCGTGTTATGACTAACTGTTCCTTCTTTTATTCGTTAACATTTGGGGTCGCTTGAGGATGATTAACATTATGTTTCAGGGAAATGTGTCCTGTTCTGCATCTGATGCAAATGATGATCTGTCGCGACATTTCATGTTTTCTCCCTCATCAACAGCCGTCTTTTGCTGTTTCACAAATACATGGACAAATCCATTGGGTCTTGATCACTCATTTTTTTAGTTCGGGATCATTTCATTTATCTTCATGTTTCGTATGTTCGTATATTGGCACAATACATCGGGATACTGATTTATTCAATTATGGTGTAACAAGTACGTTTGAAGACGATATACGATGCAAAATATTGAGAATATATAATGAAAACATTTCAAGAGATATGACCTCATGTTGTCAACTGTAGCGAAAGTAACGTTTACGATTTGATGAATACCAGTCTGCAGACATTTGTAGATGAACGTTCGATGACAAGAGAAAGTTAAGCTAAAGAATGACATAACTGACCGTCCACGATTTATTTTTGGTTTCTCACAAGTGTGCAAACCGGTGGTCCGAAGTTCGATTCTCGGCTCGGCCAACGCGGAATCAGAGGAATTTATTGCTGGTGATAGATATTAATTTCTTGATATAATGTGGTACGGATCCCACAATAAGCTGTAAGTCCCGTTGCTAGGTGACCAGTTCGTTCATAGCCACGTAAAAATATCTAATCCTTCGGGTCAGCGCTAGGAGAGCTGTTAATCAGCACAGTGGTCTGGTAAAACCAAGATATACTTAACTTTCTCACAAGTATGGACTCTTTAAATCGGAGAGGTAGTGTGGCCGTGGGAAACTTTGCAGGATTCGTTAATAGTATTTGCTTTTCACGGAAGGAAGTTTATCCTTCAATTCAAAGGATCTCGTGGTGTTCACGTTTCGTGGGAAGCGAAAGGATTCCACTTGTTTCCTTTCCGGTCTCTTGAAGACTTTTAACAAAGTTTTACATTTTTCAATCCGAACTTCTAGACACTAAAACGCTTCAGTATATTCATTTTCAGAATAAGAACAGTCTAGTTTATATATATCCTGAACTATAACATGAGAGTTTTTTCATCAGATGTTTCTTTGCCACTTGTAATTAACGTCACTTAAATGTCATAAGAACTTAAACATTAAATTTGTGCTGCTTTGTCGAGCTTGCCTGTCAACTGGATAATGCGAGAGTGACTATCTGGTAATTTAATAATCCCCAAGTATTTTTAGGTTTTCTTGGCAATGTAAGTATAAGATTCTATTTAATTAGCTGCTGGAAATCCCCCTTTCCAAAAACAGACAGAAACACAAAATTCTGTGCAGGTACAGGTGATTATTGAAAAATAAATAGTCTTTACGCGTTGATGCAAGCAATGTATACAACCAACGTATGGTCATTTGCAGTAGACCTCCAAATAAAAAAAAATTATGAAATCTTCACCTTTCAGAACTCCACCAGCTTAAATTGAATACGCGAGCTAAAATTTTGCAAACAATGACTCATTTTCGTGAATTGCCTACCAAAAGCTAAATGATCCCTCGCTGGTGACACGTCCATATTCCACGGAACTAGATAAGTATAACAATTTCCTTGTGGATTGGAATAGATTTTATAGGAGAGAGAAGTTCCTCGTTGGACTAGTGGTTTTCACGCTCGCCTACCAATCCGGTGGTCCGACATTCGATTCTCGGCCCGGCCGGCCAACGTGGAATCAGAGGAATGTATTTCTGGTGATAGAAATTCATTTCTCGATATAATGTGATTCGGATCCCACAATAAGCTGTAGTTTCCGTTGCTAGGTGACCAATTGGTTCCTAGACACGTAAAAATAAATTGCCCCTCGGACCAGCCCTAGGAGAGCTGTTAATCAGCTCAGTGGTCTGGTAAAACTAAGATATACTTAAACTTAACTGTTATATGAGAAAATTCTTCTGAAATATCTGAGTGCATTAATATAAACGGAAATCTAAGGATTAAATACGTCGCATTCTTTTATCATTTTTCCGTGGCGAGTCGAGTCGAGTGGTGTCCGAATACATTGCGAATCTTTTTCCCCCCTCTCCTAACTTTTAGAACATTTGAGTCAACCCTTTCGTGGCAAACTTTCTTTCCTCATCTCTTTTTCATTATATTCTTTCTCGACGCAGGGAGAATCTCCTTCCCTTTGTATTTTCCTTGGCCGTTGAATATTAGAGTTTCGAATTTTTTATATGTGACTGTGATTAGACGATCATTTTGCCTGAGCATATGAAGAGAAATCCACTAACACAATTTTGGTTTTCCCTGCCATCGATATTATATCGCAGGAACGGAGGTTATTCGACTTATGACCATAATTCTGATGCCGTTCTGCTGCTAACCTATCAAGCAAGGTATACAGCTCTTTTACACCGGTATTATTGCACGTATTACGCTTGAATGGCCTCATTCCTTTTGCTTCGTATCTAATCGTAAATCCATGACCACTGTTGAGTTTCTTTGTTATTGCTCCCAGTAATCTTGTGCTTTTTCTTGCTCTTAACTTCTTTTCTGCTGATTTTGATACTGAATAACTTCCAGACTTTCGAAGGCGAAGGTTTCAGATAGGTCATAAAACAGGACTAACGAAGAAAGGAACTTCTGAAGCATCATTAATGGCACTGCTGTGCCAACCTAAGACGCCCATAAATTTCCGAAACTACGATAGTTCTAACTCCCGGATAACTGTCTTTAAGTATTTATTGATATACCTGTAGTGAAGTTCTTGTGGCATGGAATATAGAGTTTAGGCCAAAGGCCAAGCACAGGGACCTATGAGGTTATTCAGCGCTGGAAAGAAAATTGAGAGTAGGTAGGTTTGAAAGGTGTAACAGGAGGCAAACCTCGCAGTTGAATTTTGAAATCATTGTTAGGAGAGGGTGGATAGCAAGATTGAAGATAATATGAATAGAGGTACAGTAAAAGGAATGCAAGGGGTTGCAGGTAGGGGCCGAAGGGACGCCGCAAAGAACATTTAGTAATGTCTACAGTCTGCCCCGTGAGGTGGACTGACGGCACTACGGGGTGAACTTGTTAACATGAGTTATTAGATTTCCACCGTCTCATAACGTAGGTTTATAACATTGAAGACATGTGGCATTTCTGCAGTTACCGGGCGGGGGTGGGGTGGGGGGGGGGTTCATTTATAGAAAACAGGACTGTTCAGTTATCGTAAGCTCCGCATGAATGTATGTATACATTAAAATCATTACTTTTTCACTCTCTTTCTCTACGTTGGAAAAGATTACCTAACTTGAATGTCATCCGGGGCTTCTCCGAAGTAACTTTCAAAAACTTTACACAAGTTTTAAGTCAAAGTCTTGCACTGGTTCTCTCTGGCTCAACTCCTGCCTGTCGTTGCTTGGGAATTTGATGTTACAATTTCAAGAAAATAGTCTTTGAAATATGAGCGTCTTGTTTGTTCTCTTTCGACCTATTTTCGTTCTTACTTTCATGTTATCTTCTAAGACACAAGGACTACACGTAGACATTAAATTTTGAAGCACAGAAATAAAAGGTATCGTCCAGCGCTCGTCCATGCTTGTATTCTGTTTAGTGCCTTTCTTCACACTTGAAGATTTCTTTGTAGAAAGATAAACCAAAAACTGTATTGGAATGTGAAAATAAACAGGCATGATTTGGTAGGAGATTTAAGACATTTACGAAATCAAGAAGAATATAGTAAACGTTAGTAAACGCTGTTACCGATAAATAAGATTATATTCTATCATTGTTTTTCGTTGCAAACATTTGATAAGATTCCTTAGTCTCTTATTTCTCCTTGATAGTCTAGTATTAATTCGTGTTTGTTTAACTATTATAAAGATTGACTGAATATCGTCGTGTGAGATATATATATAAAATCATGTGTAACTGGTACTAATGAAAATCAGGGTTAGATAATGAAAAAAAAAAAATATTAGTCATGTGAATGTCTCAAGAGAGTTGTTTGCCCTCAGTATATTATCATTTTTGGTCTGTTTGCCGTTCTAAGGAAGACTATACATTTTAAATGTATAATCATATATTTGTTATTTATCCTCCTTTGGCAAGGTGATTAAGAGAAAGTTGTGAAAGCATATATGGAAGACAAAACAATCACCGAAAGATACCGTCATTAGACGTTGGTTGGCCGAGCGGGAAATGGGAAGCATTGGCTAGCGAAACAGAACAATTATTGTCGTTCAAAGCGTCTAACAGTTCCTAAAGTACTGATAACTGAGAATCGTCGGAGATGAAGTACCGAAAAAGTTTAGCTTACTGAGTCATAAAATGATTGATGTGGGTATTTGCCCATTGCGAAGGTATATTTACTTCTCTCATGATATGACATTACCACAGGGATACGCTGAATAATTCATGGTGAATTAATTCGCAATTTTTTCGCTGGCAGGTCTACGAGGGAGTAGGGATATAGGAATAAAACGAACACATTTGAGCGTAAGGTTTGAGGTCGGAGTAATGGGATAGGGTGAATGGTGTGGTAAAGGATAGGGTTAGGGGGTGTGCTGAAGAAGAGTAGGTAGGTGGACGTTGTCTAAGAGTTTATTGCCTCTATACGAGGAATTAGCACTAATGCCACGGATTGATTGGCAGTTTTGACTGGTTTCTTAATATATACCGATTGGTGGTTGCAGGTCCACAATCATATCGCATGTGAGTATAAAGTCTTTAATAAATGATAAAAGCTTTCGAACCTCGTACTAGGTTCATCTTCAGTCAAGTCATATATACCGATTTCTGGGTTGCAGTGGCAGGTCCTTGTGTCAGTCATGACTGGTTTGCCTTTGCTTTTGATTGCACAATGGGAGGCATCGTTTGAATCATGCATTCGGTGGTTCAGAATGGACGGGGCGCTTGGGAGTCGTTGGTTCCCCTCTCTTACAATTCTTCAGACGATACATTGGTGCTACGTCTCCGTCTCTTGCAGCAGAGTGCACAACAGTGGATCCTGCACAGAGATCTTGATGGTAACCATAAAGCGGCAACGGAAGCACCCGAGAAGTTCTGGTGTGATCCCTCGCTGGAGAAGTGCCTTAATATTCTTGCTTGTCACTGGTCCTCTAAAGGTGGCGAGAATTTTCCCCAGCGATTACCTTCAGTTTTAATCCCCGGCATCGACGACATAAGGGCGTTCTGACAATGGGTCCAAAAGAAACGCAATTCGGTGTGGACAAATAATGGCGTTGTTGAATTTCGCGTCAATTTTAAAGCTGAAAATGTGTGCTGGGCTTCAAGAAGTCTGCTGTTGCTCGATCTTTGTTATTTTTCATTCTCCTGTCTAATTTGGTCTTGCGGTGATCTAGTCATTTTCAGTATAGAATGAGATTCATTTGGAAATTATATGCTATATTTAGAAAAGACATACTGTCATGATTAATTATTAATTTGCTTTTCAAAGTCTGCACATGTATTTTTTCTTGGATAACGTTAACTAGATTAGGGGTTAAAATAAAAATATTGATAACAATGGCAGGAAAACTGACCATAGCCCCAGAGGATGCAACAACAGCGAAAGTAGAGTGATAATAAAAATGGTAGTGGGCATAAATTTCGTCTGGGAACGTGACCTCACGAGGCCCCAGCGTGTTCTATTACTGTAGGGGAAGTCGCTTCATTTCCTTTGAAATGCGTATTCTCCTTCTGGGAAATTCGTCGGTGCTTTACAGATGCTAAGGTATCATCTGGCTTTATTTGGTTGTTGAGGAAATGGTTTTACATTCAAATGGACAAGAATGGATGGCGCTAAAAACTGAAAAATATTGTTTCCGCGGAGGGGAACATTCACGAGCTTTGAATTGTTGGTATAATGTAGAAAAAAAATTACACCAACGTTGGTATAATGTCGGAAAATGGTTTCCTATACCTGGTTCACTTAAGGTAGATTCTTGGGTGATCCCTATGCCTACGAGACGTTAGTTTGGCGGCCGCTGATTGGCTGGGAGCTGCCTACCTCCCGGTACCAGCCAATCAGCGGCCACCAAACAAACGTCTCGTAAGAATAAGGCTCATCCGCGAATCTACCTTAAGTGAATCAGTTATAGTTACTCCGACGCCACGAAGTTGATGCATGTTTATCTATAATGGCAAATTACAGTTCAATTATTAATAGATATAATTTCCATCAATAATGAATAGTTTTCATTTATCTATGAGTGACAATCTTGTTTCTTATAACCAGAGCCGCCCAAAGCCCAAGGTATAAGCGAACTAAGCAGCTGCTTGGGACTCCCCGGAGGACGCTTGGAAAGTACTAAATTAATTAAAATTAGGAAAGTGAAATAAACAAATAAAATTCAAAATAAGTAAAAAATAAAGAAATATTTATTTAGTCATGAGCCGTCAATGTGGCCTCCCCTCTATTTACGCACTCCCTGGTAAAACTGCAAATCCATTTGATTAACGTGTGAAGTTAAGATTAATTCGGCTACGGACCTACAAATACAAGTTCAATATGCCACACAATACGCCACTCTGACATTTAAAAAGTGCAAGTAATACTGGACCATATTGTGAATTTACTACTTCTATAATCTATATGGTTAGTGATGTCTTTATTGAGCATGAAATGGTCAAGTATTCAAGCTCGAGTGATCAGGGGGGGAGGGGGTTGCCCAAATCCAATCCAGCTAAGGGCCACATAAAGGCTTTGGCTGGCCCGACTTACACACAATGTAAGGTGAGACGTACAACATATCGGTAACAGGACGCAACGTCTCCATTGTTTACGTGTCAAAGAAAAAATTTTCTTTATGTCTTCATGCACTGACATTGAACAACCGGATTTTTCGTATGTTTCTATAATCATTATTTTAAATTTGATCAAACTTTCATGGTTACCAGCCTCTATCATACGCTTTATGTAGCCGCTTTCGTTTTGAGATTTGACAGACATAGTATCATTTCATCTCGATATGACTTAATACACTACAGCCCCCGTAGGGGGTTTGTGCCGTCAGTGCACCTCATGCGGCGCACTGTAGGCATTACTTAAGGTTGATTGTAGCTTGCCTTCGGCCCCTAGCTGCAACCTCTTTCGTTCCTTTTAATGTACTTCCTTTCATATTCTCTTTCTTCCATCTTACTTTCCACCCTCTCCTAACAATTACTTCATAGCACAACTGTGAGGTTTCCCGCCTGTCCTGTTACACCTATCAATCCTTTTACTGCTAGTTTCCATTTCAGCGCTGAATGGTCTCATAGGTCCCAGTGATTGGCCTTTGGCCTAAATTCCATATTCAATTCAATTCAGTTCGATACACTACAGCGCGTGAAGGCTTGATTCTCCTAGGTAGATGAATTATGACTCATATTCACATATTTCATTGAAGAGTAATACTAGCACCATATGTCCTCGATGTATCAAGTAGTACTGAGATTTTTTTTTTTTTTTTTTATAACTTTCGGGGTTAAACTGGGATGGTATGTCTGTTGGAATTCAGATGAGTGAATGTGTAGCCAGTGCTGATCGCTGATGTTTAAGAGGACGTTATCAATTTATCTGACATAAATAATAAGCGGAATTTTCCGGGTAATGCTCGTTCAGCGTACCTCTTGACAAAGATTGCCTATTTAGTTCCTTGCCAGTCAAACATGAGCGAACGCAATGTGCACTTCTCCAGGAAAAGTGAAGAGTTCCACTTTGGATCTTCAAATTTTGCTTCCTTTTAAGGCAGTTGCCTCTTCCAGTGAGATGATAAAATGATCGATATCCATATTACGTTTTCCTCAAGGTTATTGTTGTTTGGAAAATATCAACAAATTCTTTAAGGGATTTTAGATATGCCATTCAATCAGATACGGTGCCAAGTTTTTTCCGGCCCTGAACATAGCTAAAATACAAAAGCAAGATCGTAATAAAAATAGGATTGTTAAGAAATTCAGTCTCGTGAAAACAAATTGTTAAAAAATCCACAATTATATATTAAAATATATTTCTGTCTTTTTTAGAAATATATTCTAATATATAATTGTGGATTCTTAATTATATAATAAATATATTTCTATTTTTTTATAAATATATTTTAATGTATAATTGTGGATATTTTAAAAACAAAAATAGAATTATCGGCGAGGCAATGCAATACCAGTGACATGGAACAGACAAGAATCACATTTTTTGTAGGGTTTCTCGATTAGTTCTGTTATGAGCGTCGAATGACAAAGTTGTTGAGAATATTTCTTCAGAACAGCTGTCGAAGTCATCTCGTATTCAAATGAATTCACGCGTCTCTTTGGGTGTTAAACGTTACTGCCAGCAATCAGTATTTAAGGAAGAGTTCAGAAGATTTGAAAACACGGTCGACGAAATATTTAATGCTGAATCTTTTCCGTCCTTCCCCATTTTTTCCCCTGAGTCATCCCTGGGATTCTTCCATTCGTTTTCCTTGCAAACATCTCTTGAAAAGGTTCCCGTTTCCCAGGTTCTAAGTTGAACCATCAAACACTGAAAAAAAACCTATTTGATCTAAAGTAAAAAAAACAAAAACAAAAAACAAATGAATTAGAAGTGAATTTTTCTCTCTGCTAATTGAATTTGTCAAGCGGCTTTTGCCAAGTGCCTCGTGATCCCAGAATTTTCAGTAGTAGCTAAAAAAAAGAAAAAAAAAAAAAAAAAAAAACTTTCCTGGAGGAGAAAATCTTCATGTAAATCCCCTTACGGCTATAAAATAAAAGCGCTTTTAATCATACTCGGATTAGGAGTGAATTTTCTGTAAATATGATCTCATACCATTCATGCAGCTGTGTAAAGTAATCAAATTTATATACTAATGATTTTTTTGTGTAATTAGTGATCGGCTATTTCTGATAATGAATTCCATAACACTTTACATTCCCCGAAACCCTAAGGAAAAATCCCCCCAAAATATAGGAAGACATTATGAGGAGGCAATGTATGGGGTATAAATGGGGAAGAAGAGGCGAATCTATAGGAAAGGTAGAATGTAAGGACAGAATATGAAAGTTTATGACAAATAACTAAAGTGTTCGTAAAACGAGAGAGTGAACCGAGAGATGATAGCTTCTGGTTTATCCTTCTGAGAGACAGAAAGAGCACCGGATTTTAAAGCCATTGAAATGATTGAAGATTGCGAGCAGGAGCGCATGAGTATCACACTGGAACACACAATTTTTCAAACAACCTTTCAATTATTCCTCCAACTACATACAAATGTAGAGAACGACATATTTAAATGGTTTCCACCCGGTGTTCGTGATGATCTTCCGGCATTAATTATGATGAATCATGTACAATTTCTTATCTCTCCTTTCTTGCCACAGTATCTGCAAGAGAGAGAGAGAGAGAGAGAGAGAGAGAGAGAGAGAGAGAGAGAGAGAGAGAGAGAGAGAGAGAGAGAGAGAGAGAATTTCTTTTCGCCCTCTTAGCCGATCACCCAAAATTTATTCGTTGGTAGAAAAAGATATTACGTATATTGATATTCAGGTTATACATTAATGTTTAAATTCCTTTCGTAAATACAAACTCAAACAATTTTCACGTGACTCCAGATAAAAACACACTAACTTTCATAATTCAAAACCCAAATCTGATAAAACATGTATTTATAAAATAGCAGAAAAGTCCTCCGAGAAAGGTACTCTTAAGAATG
>NC_061092.1:24685174-24726055 GCF_015104395.2 Macrobrachium nipponense
CCTGCATAAGTTCACAATTACTTGTTTTTGCATTTATAGCTACAGCATTGATCCTCGGAACCTCATAGCATGTGCCATTTGGCCATTTTCCGACTACCAAACGGAAATCATACGGCATTAAGGCCTAAAGATAAATCTAAGTTAATATTTTTGCCCAGTTTAAAGTCCAAACAATCATCATAAAACAATATGGATGAAAACAGCTTTAAATAGGTTTATAGATAATTATGTGAACTTATTTCATGGCCTAGTCAACCACCAAGTCATTAGCAAGCTTCAAACTTGATGATGATATTCATTATCGATATGTTAATATGTATACTTCTATTCGAAATAAAAAGTGGCCTCTTTTATGAATTTTTCAAGAAATCCATTCATTTTTTCATTTTCAAAACATGAGTAAGCATAGGTAGCTAGTTTTTTCATTTAAATATTTTCAGAATAATTTTCCAGTGTAAAGAATTGCTTATACACAAAATCAACTTTCTACCATAATTTGGAGTACATAAAAAGTTGCATTTTTTCTTTTGTAATTTTCAGTGATTGATTCAATATATCTACAGACGGTAATATTGAAATAAAAAAACCAATGTTTGGGCTGTATTTATTTTTACACCTTAGAATGTAAGAGAAAGTCAGTCTTTGTACGGTGAATTATATAAACTTGGCTCTATAATTCTGGAGTTTCATTCTAACATGAATTTGAAGCTAATAGTGTATTATTTACCACAAGACCAAATAATAATTCACAAGACAATGCGTTAGAGTCGCAAGGATGAAACTGTCTCAGATGTGGAGCATTTTCTACTAATAAAGATACTCTCCCTTCCAAAGGCTCTTTAATCCCTAGGAAAGTGTTTCTAGCTCTTAATCGCCTGTCTGTTGGGGAGCAAGACGCTATTCCCTCCTTTCGTACCGTATCGAGAATACCGTTTATTACCACTACCACAGCAACTAACTTGCATTGCCCTAACCTTTACATTATGACTAGAAAACCCATGACCCAACTTTTCTACTGTGATGAAAAAAAAAATAAATAAAGATAAAAAGCATATCCATACCTCCAACATAGATCATGTTATCTTGACACCAGTCCATTATATATCTTGCCTACACTAACCGTGGCCCTGTGGGTCACTTTTTTACCCAGTTTACGGGGAAGGGGGAGGGAAGGGCGAAGGGGAGGGGAGGAGAGGGAAGGGGGAATAGGCGGGTTAGGGGGAGGAAAGGGGGAATGGGAGAGGAAGGGGAGGAAAGAGGGGAGGTGAAGTAGGATGGTTAGGGTGAGGGGAGGGGGGAAGTGGGAAGGGGAAAAGAGGAGGAAGGGGGAGTGGGATGGAAGCCCCAGAAGCTTCTGGAATTCCCAGAAGCCTCCAGGATTCCTGGTGTGCATTCAAACACAAACAAGAGAGTTTTACTATTCTGGAGGTGTTGGTTCCTTTGTATAGTGATCTGCACGGCTTCAAAACAATCTAAAAGTCGTGAAAATCCCTTTTTAAATGATTTGTGATTACTCTTAACCCATAGTCTTCAATTATCAACTTAAATTGAATTAATTGCACCCTTCTTAACTAACCACTTGCATTCCTTCATAACATTTAGGTTTTAAATAGTGTAGGCTGAACCCTGTTTTGCCTTACAGGTGCGGGATGACCAAATTGTTTTGCTGTTGTCTGAAAGCTATCTAAACCTTTTTAATTTGTTAGAAATCTAAATTTTTTATATTAGCTGTAATTAATGACATAAAGTAGACTCTTCAGATGACATTAATCTATTACAATCACGCGTTTGGTACTGCTATTATGCCATCAGTAAATCAACTGTTTTTACGTTAACAGACAGATAAATTGATTGCTACAGAAAAATTACGCGCTTTAATTTATGGTATGTATTCCGATCTAAAGTCTGAAAAGCATAAATACTTAATGTATTTGGTCTTTCTGCCTTTTGGAAATTAGTAAAGATATGAATGTTATTTGCTATGAATCAAAAACTTATTTTGCATTATTTAGTGCATACCGTGAGGATTTACTAATTTAATGGAGCAGATACTGAGAAAAACACTCTTGCGAATCTTTTTTTTTCCATAAACATCAGAAGATATGAATTCCTTTCGTGATGTTCCTTAACGTTTCCTTGGAAATAAAAGCATACTCTTCAAATATTCTTGCAATTCGTCGGTTTCCACCAAATTGTTTTACAAGTAACAGCAATTCTTCGGGGAAGTCTAAAATCTCTTTTCTCAAAATGGCGAAAGTTTGTAGCCAAAAAGGGCTTAATAATGGTTTGCAACTTGCAACTGGCACATTTGCATCGGGAACAAAGATTCATCACCAGTCTTTCTCTGCATTCGTTGAAAGGAAGGAATTGGAGACGAATGGAGAATAGAAATAGTCAGTTGCAGTAAGAAAAGTATTTAGAAAAAAAAAAAAAACACTTTGAATCGGAAAACATAAGTTAGAGTTTTTAAGAAAACAAAATTTCATGAACGTCGATTTCGTATTTTCATCCTCTCTTTCATCATAACGTTTATCTTTATTTTAATTTTTTATTTTTGTTAAATGGATTTGATCCACGACTTATGTTTACTAATGAGAATATGGGAATACCATCAGGGTGTGAAAAATGATCACGTAATGTCTTCTGTATTCATGAATCATTCAGTTTCGTCCTCGTTCGTGATTCGTTGAAAGATGTTTCCAAATCAACCTGGAAAATTCCATGGTGTTCAGTTTTACGTTCCTTCCCATAATGATAGTTTCCAGGTGGAGGATTTATTTTGCTATGTCTCGGAACCACTTCTGGTTGCCTTGGTTTCCTTACTATGTTTGGGTCTTTTACGCTTTCTCATTATCCTGCCCTTTTATAATGTTATACAAATGTTCTTTTTACATAAAAAAGTAAGAAATAAGAACCCTTTTATATTGTTATGCAAATGTTCTTTTCACATAAAATGGAAGAAATAAGAACCCTTTTATATTATTATACAGATCTTTTTACATAAAAATGTAAGAAATAAGAACCCTTTTATATTGTTATGCAAAAGTTCTTTTCACATAAAATGGAACTTCTTTATACATAAAAATGTAAGAAATAAGAACGAGACATGATTTCCGCTCACCGCAAAAAAAAAAAAAAAAAAAAAAAAACTTCTATCGAAGTATATTACAATTATTTCTCTAATTAAAGGCCAAATACCAGCAAGAAAAATTAATAATGACTATTTATCCATTTCTTACGTCAGAAGTGCCAGGGCTGAGTTGTGAAACCAGTTGGAGAAAAGTTACGAAAGCAATTGAAAGAAAGCTTATTTTAAGTTAAGGAGAACACTTGTTTGTCAGCTCAATGAGAACTTTCAAAAGACCAACGCTCGGCATTGCACAAACGCATCTCTGGTGAAGGAGCATGGTTAACGTACATGAGATGATACACAGTAATCCAAAGGAAAGAAATTTAGGTGTAAGCTCCGACGTTAAAACAAATTCAGGACTTATCTACCTCATTTGCAGCAACAAAACTGGCCGCCATTTGTTCGAACGTCAGTATACGTGGAAAAGATCCACTCACCAAACATGTAAGAAAACAACTGACAAGAAATTTTTGAAAGAAAATTATAAAGTCAATGAGAATGAACTGTGATTTGCAATCGCACAAATTAAAGGAGGTTGCTAGAAAGATTATTTTTGCAGAAGTCCATCCAAGACAGAAGACTCGGTATCTAAAATTCAGGTTGTGGTTATGTCACCGTTACGATAACCACAACCGCAATTTTGGAGACTAGATTCTGTTTGTGAGTTACGGTAATATACCAATCGGTGCGGATTCGCGGAAGTCTGAGTTTTTACGTAGGTTTTCAGGATGTTCACATTTATTACAGTAATTCGTATAATTGTGCATTAGTTGCTCTTGCCTTCATTAATCTTGTTGAAAATAGTGACCTTAAGTTTGCCCTAATCAACTATGATTTGATTTCTTAGAGAGAGAGAGAGAGAGAGAGAGAGAGAGAGAGAGAGAGAGAGAGAGAGAGAGAGCAAGGTTGTATAGTAAATGTTTAACAGGATCATAGTTTAATCTGTAAACGTATTGAATTTGTATCAGTAACATTAAGGAAAATGATCACTGGTACTTGCATTTTCCCTTTAAACTTAGACTTTTGAACTTCATTCGTATTATTCGTATTTTTATTCGTACAAAATCGCCAATTTTACAAAAAAAAAGTCAAGATATGACCATTTCCAACACAGTTTTCATAATACTTTTTAGAGAAATGATAACCAATTCGCTACTAACTATGCCACACTCCTAAAATTTAAATTAATATTATTCATATTTGTTCAAATATACGCACTTTCTACTTATTACTCTTATGCCAGTTTAGGCGAAGTACCCACATCTGAAGTCGCCTCGACTTGAAGTCATCTCATGTTTTTGAAATTTAATTTGTTTCGTCAAGAGGACTGAAATACTTCCCCAGATTCTTGGAAGCTATTTACACACCGGGTAAACAAATATCCACTGGAACGAGCATACATTTAGAAAACAGAGAGAGAGAGAGAGAGAGAGAGAGAGAGAGAGAGAGAGAGAGAGAGAGAGAGAGAGAGAATTCTCAGTCTCACAAGAAATGTGAGACTATTTTCTTACTCTATCAGCAGAATTTCCTTCTCACTTCTCAGGTTTCCTCGTCTCCTGAATTTTCAAGGGTGCAATTCGGCCCTCCTGGGACTTACCAGTAACCGCAATCTTCTTCTTATTCAAATATACTTTCCCCTTTCTTAGCAAATGTTACACTATATTCAAACAAGATCGGTTATGTTATTGTGAGTACTTACTTGTTTTGAAGGGATTGGTGACTTATCCAAAATGTTTATGAATTCTACTTCTGCATACGAATAGCTTACAATGATGCTCATTGTTTTCGTTGTCCATTTTCTTATTCGCAAAGCGTCCTTTAAACTATGATGATTCATTTGCTGAACAACAAGAGAACCAGCAAGTTTCTTCCAAAGCCTGAATCACAATATGCCTGGAGAATATTTCATTGTCTGTCCAGATCGGGTACTACGGTCCATCAATTAGGAATCTCAGGGTCTTGTCGCCTCTGTTACCTCTTTTGCATAATTTCTAGTTGTGCCCAGGTAGTTCTTGTTAAACCTTTCACGTAGGGTACTAGCTGCAGATGGTTACCAGTATCCTCCATATTTTTCAATGCATGCTTAAATTAAATCTGTTCGAATTTAAAGAATTAAGTCTGCGTCTGCATAAGTTCATGTGAAATATCAAGCATCTCTTTCCATGGACAATACACTTTTCGAATTTACAGTAATTATTATACTTTACCAGCGCAATTTATTGCATCTGGTTGTAGGCTGGTAGAACATGGAAATGTGTTCTTCGCGTTTTAGATCGCCTCTAAGAAGATCTTTATTCCCTACTCGTCATTTATTTTTGCCTGCAGTACATCTGGTAAAATTTCACACTTTGTATTTATTCTCGAACTGTAACTGGAAAATGTTCAAGCCTTTTACAGACTCTTGCAAAAGACAATACAATTAAATAGGAATCAGTCTCCAGGAAGTATTGGTATAACATTTTGTGCAACACTTTAAATTCAACCAATCATAGAAAAACGATATTTGTTGGATGAGAATGGTATGTGGCAATATGTGCATGAAAGTGGAAAATACAATCTTGAAGTATTGTGAAACGTTAGACATTACTTTGAACCCTTCCATGACGTTCGCCTATATTAAAAATATTTCTGTGTCTTGTTTAAACATGGAAAATACATGAATATGTATGTATATACATATATATATATATATATATATATATATTTTATATATATATATATATATATTTATATATAATTATAATTCCTTCTCCTTCGTTTAGGCTATATATATGTGTATATATATATATAGATATATATATATATATATATATATATATATATATTTATATATAATTATAATTCTTGCTCCTTCGTTTGACTTATGTATATATATACTATATATATATATATATATATATATATATATATATATATATTATAATTAATTCTCCTTCGTTTGGCTTATGTAAATATATGTATATATATACTATGTATATATATATATATATATATATATATATATATATATATATATATATATATATATATTTGAATAACCTGATCACGAAGTATATAAAACGTGATGCTATGTATAAATAAAGGTTTTTGCCACGAAGGAAAAAATGAAAAAGCGAGATAGCCGAGTACTTTCGGGTCGGAACAAGACCGAAAGTACTCGGCTATTTCGCTTTTCATTTTTTCCTTCGTGGCAAAAACCTTTATATATATATATATATTATATATATATATATATATATATATATATATATATATATATATATATATTATATATATATCCAGGTTGAAAGAGGTAAAGGCATGTCTTTCACAAGTATCGTTTATTACACCGACGTTTCACATCACATGATGCATCCTCAAGGCTGGAAATTATATATTAAGAATACTAAAATCATCACTCACTCATAAAAAATCTAAAAAAGCAACAACAGATATTTGACATTTACAAACACAAATTAAACGAGAACTTGAAAGGATCACCTACCAAGGTAAGAGATAAAAAGTGACTAAAAGGCAGAGAAATTAACATAGAAGATGACTAAAACAGAACGTGGAGAGTAAACAAACAGGCAGTTATGGTAAAAACAGTTGCGTGGAACAGGCAGTTATGCTAAAAACAGTTGTGTGGACGACGATTGGGTATTTAGTGTTGGTACACTGGTCTTAATAAGAAGGGACTCCAGCACCATCAACTCGTCGTCTCTACTTGCTGATCCAATAATCTTAAAATCATTGATGTCCAAGCGGGCACCACAAATCTGAGAGTGATTCCGAATATTAGATAATTCGGGATTGGACAATCTGCATCCTGTCCTAAAGCTGACACCTTGATGGGAGCAGAAACGGACCTTGAGAAGCCTCCTTGTACATCCCAACGTAGGTTTCCCAGAACTAACATCTGGGACAGGTATATTTATAAATATACCTGTCCCAGATGTAGTCTGGGAACCTACGTTGGATGTACAAAGGAGGCTTCTCAAGGTCCGTTTCTGCTCCCATCAAGGTGTCAGCTTTAGGACAGGATGCAGATTGTCCAATCCCGAATTATCTAATATTCGGAATCACTCTCAGATTTGTGGTGCCCGCTTGGACATCAATGATTTTAAGATTATTGGATCAGCAAGTAGAGACGACGAGTTGATGGTGCTGGAGTCCCTTCTTATTAAGACCAGGTGTACCAACACTAAATACCCAATCGTCGTCCACACAACTGTTTTTTAGCATAACTGCCTGTTCCACGCAACTGTTTTTACCATAACTGCCTGTTTTGTTTTTTTTACTCTCCACGTTCTGTTTAGTCATCTTCTTATGTTAATTTTCTCTGCCTTTTTAGTCACTTTTTATCTCTTACCTTGGTAGGTGATCCTTTCAAGTTCTCGTTTTAATTTGTGTTTGTAAATGTCAAATATCTGTTGTGCTTTTTTAGATTTTTTATGAGTGAGTGATGATTTTAGTATTCTTAATATATAATTTCCAGCCTTGAGGATGCATCATGTGATGTGAAACGTCGGTTGTAATAAACGATACTTGTGAAAGACATGCCTTTACCTCTTCAACTGGATGTTGGTCGGGTCTGCTACCCCTATGATTCTCTATATATATATATATATATATATATATATATATATATATATATATATATATATATATATATATATATATATATATATATATATAATATATATATATATAATTATAATACTTGCTCCTTCGTTTGGCTTCTTACCAGAAAGTAAAGTTTTCTCGTTTGGACATCGTTTACATTGAAAAATATTTTTACATCTGAACCTCGTACAAATGACAATAAAATGTTCTCATTTGCACATCGCCCAGATGAAAGTAGTATTTTCGCTCTAACATATCGTCTAAGAACAGTGCAAAAAAAAAAAAAAAAAAAAAAAAAGAGAGATAAAGAAATGACGTGCTTTTCGGAAAAGCTTCCAGCAGCAGAACTCTGCTACTATCACCTTTCCAGCAGCAACCTTTATTTGGCCGGTTGCGCTCTGACCACATGTCTGCTATTTTCTCTTTCTCTCTTTCTTTTTCAGTGTTGTTGGCTCTTCTCCAAAGGTACAATTAGTCTTCCCTTGAGTCATCAATCTTCCATGACCCGGATATATCCCATTTTGTTAGAGGTTCACCCAGCCCTCTGCTTAAGGAGTTTTTCATTGTGGTTTCCAGATGTCGCGTTTTTACCGGTCTGCTTCTTTCGCTGAGAAGGTAAAACACTGAAACGGAAACACCGCCAGGAACAACGCAGCCAATTTCTTTCCTCCGTATTTAAAGGAAATGAACATCTGTTGTATTAATCTCCTCCTCTCTCTCTTTCTCTTTTGTCATATATATATGTATATATATATGTATATGTGTGTATATTATATATATGTATATATATTATGTGTATGTATATACACATAAACATATCATATATATATACATATACTTATATACACACATATGTACATACACACACACACACACACACACACACATATATATATATATATATATATATATATATATATATATATATATATATATATATATATACACACAAGTATATCTAGAGAGAGAGAGAGAGAGAGAGAGAGAGAGAAGGAACGTTTATGCCGGTTATGCATGTAATTATAATAACCATAATGCCCTCTAAACCTCTCGATTCGTTCACACCTCGATGCGCTTGTCACTATAAATCATGAGTCCCAAACGTCGGACCAGAAGATAAATTTCTGACGTCCGTGGCAGGATTCGATCCCGCACCTGAAATATCAGAAAAGGGTTATAATTCTCGATTCCGAGACTTTTGCTGCCAAAAAGCCAAAATCTTTGGAATGTGAGACAAATTTCATCCGGTACTAAGATTCTCAGAGAAGAGTATAATACGGAGAGCAGTTATGTATCTTCATTGGGGCGGCTGGCTTCCTCAATAAAATTTAGATCATATACGTACCCTCTTACGGTGGCGGTGTGGTTTAAAGCTTCACTGTGCGTCATGAATTTGTTGAGTTCGATGGTTCGCGCCCATGAGCCGACAAATTTCTTATCGACTAAGAAATTCCCCTTCGGTTAACATATATGAAAAATATATTAATAACTCGATGTATGTATATGAATCACGGTAATGTGATATGACTCATGCACAATGCATGTGCACTGAGGTTGTGGATAAAGATTACCAAGATATTGGCATTTAGTTTTAAACTGTTTTCGTATTATGTAAAGTTGTCCTTTTCATAGTTCTTAGCGTTTGGTATATTGTTCCATCACTAGACTGGCTCATCCCGGATTATCTTTATCTCTTATTACCGTTTGACAATATACCATCTGGTGGTTGTTGCTCTGATTTGTTCATCTTTTATCAATTTTCTAAAATGTGTCTCATGTATACGCAGACGAAAGCGCTTGGTACTGCTTTTACGTGTTTTATTTTCCTGGGCAACCCGTTTTTAAATGTATACTTAAATTATATATATATATATATATATATATATATTATATATATATATATATATATACATATGTATATATAATTCCTCGTTGGACGAGTGGGTTACGTGCTCGCCTACCGATTCGCTAGTCCGAAAGTTCGATTCTCCGCTCTGCCAACGTGGAACCAGAGGAATGTATTTCTGGTGATTAGAAATTAATTTCTCGATATAATGTGGTTCTCATCCCACAGTAAGCTGTAGGTCCCGTTGCTAAGTAACCAATTGGCTTCTAGCCACGAAAAAAAAAAAAAAAAAAACTAATCCTTCGGGCCAGCCCTAATGGTCTGGTTAAACTAAGATATACGTAATTTATACACATATATTTACATATGTATGTATAAGTATATAAATTATCATCATCATCAAGTTTGCCTTCATGGCCATGTACTATGTATCCCAAACGGCTTCTGCGAAATCCTACGACTCGTGATGTTGCCAAATTTTAACTTCCACTAATCTTCATTCATCTCCAGCCTTCTATTCGTAGTTCCGATCTAAATAAGTGTGTGTTAGTGTGTGGACGTGTGTGTACGTGTGTGTGTATGTGTAAGCACATGGGTACGCACACGATCTTTAGTGTGTTCATGTATATGACCCAGATTCTGAGAAAATTGAAAGAGAGAAAACAGTGTTGTTAGATCCATTTAATTAACAGTTGGTACGTATTTACTGACAGAGGAAAAACAACCCAAGTCAATTAGTATACAGGCCTAATGGATCACTCATTCTTTATCTTACTTTGAGAGAAGGGAAACGAAAGAGTGCATAGCGAACGAAGGAAAATGTTAATTAATTACTGATATTGGTTCTCAGAATTCTCAGTGAAACCTACGGTAGAAGGTAAAAGAGGCCTATATATGTATACCCGCCGCAGTCCACATATTCATTGCAGGTCAAATTCTAACCTCGACGTACCTGTTCTCTCTCTCTCTCTCTCTCTCTCTCTCTCTCTCTCTCTCTCTCTCTCTCTATATATATATATATATATATATATATATATATATATATATATATATATATATATATATATTATTAAAGGCTAGTAGCAACATATAATATTAATTAATGGGGTTGATGAAATTAGATCTTGCGGGTTAGAGACAGATGCAAAACGCTGGATTCCTCGAAGATGCTGAAATGAAAAAACAAACAGGAAAGCTTACCGGCACATAATTGGGGTCAGTGACGCATTCCAAAGATCACGAGTTCCATGTATGTAGCGTGCATACATCTGTGCATCAATTGGTGAGTGTGAGTTCGTAATGCACAGAAAATGACAGATAATCTATTGTATGAGAATCAAAGGGGGACTTACTGAACTTAATTGATAGAGTGAAAAACTTTGGAAAAGTTAACATTTGAAGTGACAATTACCTAAGTTCTACAGAAAGGGTAATAAGGTGTGGCACACATTCTTTATTGACAAAATTTAATGCTTTACAGTGTCATAATTATGGTCTCTTTATTTCAGATGGATTCGAAGTCACCTTATGGATTTTCTCTAGACTAATTTTGACTTTGATAAACTATGAAGGTTTGGACACTTAGGGGAAAAGGGAGTACTTACTTAAATATGATTTTGAGAGGAATAAGATAGTTTAATGTTTCTTTTTGGGGTCATGCTTAACTCATTTGATTCCATTTTCATGTTAGCTAATTTTGGGAAATAAAACGTATATTTTTGTAACAGCAAGAGTTTATATTAGCCTAGTTTGAAACTTTGATTTTCAGCTAACTTCAGAGATGACATTCAACATCAAAAGGTAGGTCACGTTACCAGTTAGATGTTTTTTCCCATTTATTTAAACAAGTGTCATTTGACCTCGTTAGAGATTTTCATTCGTTAGATATATATATATATATATATATATATATATATATATATATATATATATATATATATATATATATATATATATGTGCGTGTGTTTCTGTGTTCACCACAAATATATAGATATATACTCACAAATTTATATGCGTGTGTGTGTATGTATGTATGTATTTATACATAAACACACATATATACGTATATTTATATTCCATATTTCTGACGAATAGTATTGTAATAATATAAAGAATTCAAAATGGTGTCCTTTAATCAAGTAAATGAGGTCACTGTGCCTTTTCTCATAAGCTCTGATATGTCCAGATTAACGCTTCCAGTAAGCGTAAGTTTGTCGGCGTTGGTTATGTTGGTCTCTTTGATCTACTGTTTAATGTCAAAAAAAAAAGAAAAAAAAATCCGTCGTTTAAACTTTCAATTTTTTTCTTGATAAAAGTTTAGTACTCAGCCCTCCGGAAGAATTAGTTTTCTAAAGGCTTTAAAGAGAATATTGTGCATATTCAAAAGTTTGTGGCCCCTCCTCAAAAAGGAAGGAGGAAAAAAAGTCAACACAGAAAGTCGAATTGTAAAAGCCTCTTTGACTACCGTCCTAATGAGAAACCACAGAGAAAATGTTACACAAGTCAAACTCATTGGAAGGCTCCCATCATGTATGGGCCGTAAAGAAAAACTTTTATTTGTGAAAGATAAGTTCTTAAGGCCTTTTCAGTCACTTTCCGACCAAGAACATTATAAAGTAAACGAAATATGCTGCGCATAGCTGTTGATCAACGACATGGGATCACTGGACTTCACATAGTCAGTAATTGCCAAACTTCATGACTCACCTTCATGATCTATGAAAGACCTATCCGTTAGCTTTGATATAGTTTTTATAAATCAGTATTGAATGTAAAAAAAATAACGTTTGTTACAGTAAAAAACAGGTATATATGGTGCATCACTGTACTGTGACCGGAAATAATAAGTAAAACGCCACAATAATGTATGTGAGCGACTGTATTTTTCAGAATACGAAAAGCTTGTTCGATTGTTTCCTCGGCCGTAAATGAAAAGAGAAAAAAAAATCGTCAATCTTCTTCTTAACGAATACATGTATTTTTATTCAGCTGGCTGAAAAGTACCGCTGTGCAAACAGCCGAAAGCCCCCTTTTTTTAACGCTTATGTATTTTGAAAAATACAGTGGCTCAAATAAACTATTGTGGCTTTTTACTTGACAAAGTTATACTTACCGGTGAAAGCATGAAAGGGCATTTATGAAATAACTGAGACTATATTTGCGGATATTTTGAAAAAACACTTGCAAGGGAAAGATCAGTGGGGTCTTATGTAAAAAATTCGTGCCCGCCCTCGGTGAAGTTGCTCTTCATTAACCTCTGAAACAACATCGTCAGTTTTGTTTAGGCGACCACTCAAAGGCGAACAAACTAACTCCTTTTTTTTTCTTTCTTTCTTTTTTTGCCTCGTCAGAAAAACCTCTTTTTCCTCCCGAATTTTTTTTACACATTCGTGATAGCTTTCTAGAAAAAGCCTAAAAAACCGGAGGGGAAACACGTCTCCCTACATTTCTGAAGAAGCTCATACACCACAGTATTTTAACTGGCAATTTAACAACTTTCAATATAGAATCTTTACCAATGGGACATTGGGACTGTTCATTCTACAATACATCCGCAGTTTTTTAGTGCTGTATTTTAAAAGAATATTTATTCACAACCCAATCCAAAGTTTTTCTCGTATGTCGATTTTTAAAGCTATTTGATTAATTGATAGAATATGTAAATTTGAAAGGTCCCAACAACTGCCTCTTCGTACTTGGAAATTTATTATGCAAGGAAACTCTTGCATTGCTATGCCATATTATACCAATGCTATTTTCTATGATAAGGGCATTTCCTTCGTTGCGTTAACGACTATTTATATTTTTATATACAAAATCTTTTGCTTGTGACGATGGTGTGGTTCCTTTCTGGTTCTTTATGGTTACGATGGTGTAGTTCCTTTCTAATTACGATGGTGTGGTTCCTTTCTGGTTATGATGGTGTGGTTCCTTTCTGATTACGATGGTTTGGTTTCTTTCTGGTTATGATGGTTTGGTTCCTTCTGATTACGATGGTATGGTTCCTTTCTGGTTATGATTGGTGGTTTCCTGATTGCGATGGTTTGGTTCCTTTCTGGTTATGATGGTGTGGTTCCTTTCTGATTACGATGGTTTGGTTTCTTTCCGATTACGATGGTGTGGTTTCCTGTCTGGTTTTTCTTTCTGGTTACGATGTTGTGGTTCCTGTCTGGTTTTTCTTTCTGGTTACGATGGTGTGGTTCCTGTTTACTGGTTTTTCTTTCTGTGTTAACGATTGTTGTTGGTTCCGTGTCTGGTTTTTTCTTTCTGGTTACGATGTTGTGGTTCTTTACTGGTTTTTCTTTCTGGTTCCGATGGTGTGGTTCCATTTCGGAAACGAACATTGATTGTCAGTGGACTGCAAAACACGGTTTACCCAAGTGATTGGAATGAAAGTTTCATTAGGCTGATTTGTCTGATATCAAATATTAATTTGTTTACTAAAAATCGATTTCGTTAATGATATTTGTCATTGAAGTTTAAAAATTTCGTTCTCCACGCGTGGATTTGGAAAATAGTTTCTGATCTATTTCTGTAAATTCATTACGGGTTTTGAATAGATCAAAATTGTTGGAACTTACGACTTTTTTTTCATAAGAG
Organism: Macrobrachium nipponense; assembly: GCF_015104395.2. Lineage (NCBI taxonomy): Eukaryota > Metazoa > Arthropoda > Malacostraca > Decapoda > Palaemonidae > Macrobrachium > Macrobrachium nipponense. The sequence goes on from NC_061092.1 coordinate 24,699,356, forward strand.
GGAGCATTTCCCTTATATATTAACATCCATTCACGTGAAATAACATTTTCATTTACGTTCAACCGAAAAGACTCTTACAAAAGCTCCCGCAATTTTAGTGCTGCATCTTTACTATTGTATATGTAAATGAAAATGTTATTTTACGTATATGGATGTTAATATTTAAAGGAAATGCTTCCTCTTATGAAAATTCAATATTGTAAACATTTTAACAACTCTGTAAACTGCATAAATAGGCAATTCATGCTGGTCCTTAACGAGCGTAGTTTCCTACGTGAGATTAAATACAAAAGCAGTATACTTAGATTTGTGTATTTGTTTTTCTGAATATGAACAGTCTCTTTTTCTACAGGGTAATCACAATCATCACATTTTGTTTCAAGAATCTTTAACTACGAGTTGTTTCAAACACCATCTCTCCTTCCTCTCTCTCGCATTGCCATTCCGCCGATGGTCTCTCCTTTTCGTTTCTGAACCTTCTCCATCTTCCGAGAGGCGAAAAGAACGCCTGGCAGAAAATTATCGCGCGAGATGCAAATGTGTCTCTTGCAAGTTGCGACGCGTTATTAAGCAATGTTGGCTGCAATCTTCTGTCCTCGGATTATTTTTCTCTATCGGAGACAAGTTCTTTCAAGTCCAGAGATTTCTTTGTTTGAAAACATTATGGTGGAGCGTGATGAGTTATCACAAGTGGCTCGCATTACCTCGGAGAGACGTATGGGACAAGACAATCTTTATCCAAGTCTTGATCATTGGAACTGCTTTTGATTCAGATATAAGCTATTTTTGTGGTTATTTTACATTATTCAGGAATCATCCTTATGAAATCCGAAGGACTGTTTCGGAAATACTAAGAGGAAAAATGTGAAAGGACTTTGGTTTACAATAAAGATAATGACTGATTGAAAGATTATCTTGGATGGACTTATATTAACATGTAACGTCGTGGGCACTTTCAGAGTAAATACATATTCGAAGAAACGTGAACATACATACATACAAGCATACATTCATGCATATGAATACGTAGATACATATATATATATATATGCCTTCACATCTGTCGTTCCATGAAGGGCATCCATTTAAGTAATCACAAAACCCAGCGTGGTTCCACTTTGCTGATCGAACAACAATTGGTGTAGAGACCGTGTTGCTCCAAAAATGCATTTCTAGATATATTTTCGTTTTTATAAAACATAAATAACAAACAACAGGAAGTAAACAACCATCCGCCAACGACAAACATAATGTAGCTAAACATTCAAACATGTTACTAAGATATATGTCAATTTACCACACAAAGCAAGTTTTCGAAAACTTAGGTGATCATTGGCAAGTTGATTAATTAGCGGTCAATAGAGTTCAACAGCAAATGCATATTTCGAAACTCTGGTATTGTTAGTTTTCAAAGAGAAAGCTGCATCACGTCTGGTGATAAATTGCAAAATAAAAGCAGAACATCAGAATTACAACCGGAAGCCAATTCTCAGTTATTGGTATATACATATGGCGCAAAAAAATAGAAATAAAAAAACTAGATTTCAGATTGCGAATATAGCAATCAATTTCCGATATTGATTAATATTATGTAGGTATGGGATTGTCAATTATTTATTTGTCAGAGCTTGGGGAGTGGGAGAAGGGGAGGGGTGACCCTCATATGCAGGCCAGATGTAAGAGAGATGTAGATTTTGCAGGAACGTTGCACATGCACGAAAAGCGCCCAGGAAATGAAAGCAATCGAAAAAAAATTATTTTGTAACTTGAAAAAATTAGGTTTATGCCCCAAAAATACACAAACTAATAAAAGTGCCTCAGTGGCGTGGTTGGTATGGTGATGGCGTCCCACCTCGGTGGTCGCAGATTCGATTCTCGGCCATTCCGTTGAGGTGTGAGAGATGTGTATTTCTGGTGATAGAGGTTCACTCTCGACGTGGTTCGGAAGTCACGTAAAGCCGTTGGTCCCGTTGCTGAATAACCACTGGTTCCATGCAACGCAAAAGCACCATACAAACAAACTAATAAAACGGAATTCTACTTTATCTCTATCTATTTCTCATACACCCACCCACACACCCATGCATGCACTCTCTCTCTCTCTCTCTCTCTCTCTCTCTTGACGGAAGAGCGATTAAACCCATCACTAATTGCGCTGAATGTTTAGCCCCTTCTTAACGACGATTATCTGACTGCTAATTAAGTTGAATCATTTGCCTTTGAACCTCACTTCCTCCCTCTGCGTGAGCGGATTGATGCGTGTGAGTGCGTGTGTGCGTGTGACGGGGAAATGTCCAAGCGTCAACCTTACCGAACATTCGCTTTGCATTTTGCAATCAGTTTTTTGAAGAAACAAATCCACAGTTGTCTCTATGTACTGATTCCCGAAAGCTATCTGTACAGTTTTAACTTTAAATATATGTAGAACATATGCATAAGTGTGGGGCTATGTCTTGGTTTTAAGACTACTGAGGCTAGAGGCCTGCAAACTGGTACGTTGATCAACCGCCCTCCAATCATCAAACACACCAAATTGCAGCCCTCTAGCCTCAGTAGTTTCTATTTTATTCAAGGTTAAAGTTACCCATGATCAGGCGTCTGGCACCGCTATAGCTGCCAAAACAGGGGCCACCACCGTGCCGTGGCTGAGAGATTCATACAGAATAATATGCTGAAAACTCGGTTTTCTCGGCGGATTTTTTTTTACTTTTTTTTTTTTTTTTTTTTTTTTTTTTTAACTAACATGACATTAATCGTATGTCATTGACTCACTTGGTCACTTTAGACCCGTAGCTACACTGACAAGATTTAAATACCCAAAACACTACCATAACGGAGTATGAAAACTCACCTTTTAAATACCAGATAGAGTGTAAATCGCCTACACAGAAATATCGCATTTTGTTTTAATGAACATTTTGTACGGCCAGTTCATTGCTATAAAAAATGGGTTATTGGTCAGTATTACCAACTACTGGCTCTAGCGTTATGTACTACATTCACAAGAGACGAAAAATTCGACGCAAAAAATGAAATGGTCTTTTACTTCTGTTGTGCCCATGAACGCAGAGGATGCTTCAAGAAAAAAAGATTTTTATCCGACTAAGACTAATTGGACCTGGAAAAGGTTTGGTAACCAGATAAAAAAAAAGTCGTAGTTTTCCCTTTGTACTTCATAGTCATACTTTGTATTTTCAGCCCTACAGCACCTCGAGTACAATAGATCTATCACTTTTTGCAAACGATTGTCTTGAGCTATCGCGTAATTTTTAATCCTACATTTCCTGTCATAGGTATACTGGACACCTTTTTTTTTTTTTTTTTTTTTTTGTGACCTGTAGAAAGCCTCAGGATGTCGTTAATCTGTTCTCCAGAGTCTACAGTTTTGAACTGATGTTTAATTAAACTGCAGAATAGGGGCTTTCAGAGTCCATTAAGTGGTAACGGTTTTCTTAATCAAGACAGGAAAGGTCAGTTGAATCTAAAGTTATATTTCTTTTTGGTCATTACGACACCGTCTCGCATCATCTTTCATGGTTGCTTAGCAAGTCGAGTCCTCCACAACAATAAAAATGATCCAGTTCATAAGAAGCATAACATAGAATACAAAACTGTGTTAAAATAAATGAAGAGAAGCAGATGGATAGAATAGTAAAAGATAGACAGAAATGACTAGTAAGGTAAATAGATACGGACACAGATGAATGCATATACTTAAAAGAGATACTACGCAACTAAGGAACCTAGTCACGAAACATCTGGTAATTTTGAAGGTTTTACTAAATAATCTCGAAGTTCTCACGGATTCGTAGTTTGCTCTAACCGAGAAAGGAAAGTTATAAAAAGTATTTTGGGAAATGTAGCAAACTGCCGTTAGCCTCAGCCTAAGAATTTCCTGAAGACCGTTGAGCGAGAATTGAAGAATAGTCTGAGTGTCATTAAAAAGCAGTTTGCGAAGAGAGGAAAACACAAATGGCAATTGCTTCCTAATGTCTTCATTGCTAATTACAGGGTTGGGGACGTTTATTTTCATTTAAACATTTAGCTGCCGGTTTTTATATTTTAAAACTTGTCGATTCCTTTATTCTGTTGGAGGATAATCAAGTTATTCGACTCTCAAGTTCCATAACTGGAATAAATATGCGGTTACTTGGCATTATACATTTACTAATAGCGAGGAGGAAAATTATGACAATATTGATGTGGAATCGCCGCGGTAATTATAATGATGTTATTGCATATGAGAGCTAGTTATTTTTTCTGAAGTGAAAAAAACTGTAAAATCACGTCTGCATTCTCATAATTTCCCGTACTTGTAATGTCTTTTGGTAAACAGATGCCATTTTTCAGACGCGCGTTTATTTATTGAGCATTTTTAATGCAAACAAAAGATAGTTCTCGCACAGGATTCAGGATCTATAGGTAATGGCATGACCGTAGTAACTGGCTACTAGACCCACTTACTTCAGAAAAAAAAAGTTAAGTTTATCTTAGTTTTACCAGACCACTGAGCTGATTAACAGCTCTCCTAGGGCTGGCCCGAAGGATTAGATATTTTTACGTGACTAGGAACCAATTGGTTACCTAGCATAGGGACCTACAGCTTATTGTGGGATCCGAACCTCATTGTATCGATAAATGAATTTCAATCACCAGAAATGAATTCCTCTGGTTCCGCATTGGCCGAGCCGAGAATCGAACTTCGGACCACCGGAATGGTAGCCGAGCGCGAAATGCACTCGGCCAACGTGGAACTACTTACTTCAGAAACATTCTCCAAGTGGCATCCAGAAATTATTTCTTCCATAATACCACAATGCTTTGAAGGTCTCAGTACACAGATAATCATGATTGCTTTGTAAGAAAAAACGTGTTGATAAAGAGAAAAAAACGGAAAACCTTCTTCTGCAATTGCTTTGTAGTTAGGCTGGCAGCGAGTGAGGTACCAGAAAGGAAGAGAAAGGTGATAGACAGGTGCATGACGCAAAAAGGGAAAGAGATAAAGTTGGAATACACAAATTATCTCTCTTAATTAGAAGCCAGATTATCGCTATTAACTCGAGATTAGCATCCGGTGTGATTAGTGACACGCTCAGTCCAATTACGTCTCCTTATAGAGAGAGAGAGAGAGAGAGAGAGAGAGAGAGATTTTATGCCTGTTAACTTTTGGTGTTGATTATAAACACTCAGTTTAATGCCATACATAGTATATATAAATGTATATATGTATCTATATGATAGTATATATTATATATATATTATTATAAGATATATATAATATAACCTTATATATATATTCATAAATGTATAATATATATCTCTACGTAATATCTATCTATATATCATATTATATATATATATATCTATATATATATATATATTGTTTTGGTTTTATTTGATTTGATTTCGAAACCCTTAGGTCTCGATAATTTTCATATTTTTGTCCTCAAAACTAGAAGTTACACTTCTAACATCTACGAAAATTTGGCTATTTATTGGTTAATTTGCATTACCTGGGCCAACAATAGATAGCTTCGACTTGAGTTTGAACCCCTGTTAAGGGTAGAAAATTTGTCATAAGTTCGAGGCAGTTATATCTGGTTTAACCTTTAAAGAAATTGTGGGAGAATATATATAATATATATATATATATATATATATATATATATATATACATATATATATATATGTCTTATATATATATATATATATTATATATATATATATATATATGTATATATATATATATATACATACACATATATATAATATATATATATATATATATATATATATATATATATATATATATATATATTTTTTTTTTTTTTTTTTTTTTTTTCCTATCCTGAATGTGTTTATTTTTACGTTCAAAACTTTTCCGTTTTCATAACGACTCTCTTATGTCTGGTGATGAGAATGACGACTCCAGAAGCTCAGGTGAAGGTGCAATACATTACTATCTTGATCCTCTCGTTGCTGAATAACCATTGGTTCCATGCCACGTAAAAACAGCATACAAACAAACAAACAAAAACTACCCTGATGCTATTCTTGCATTTTAATAGTTTCATATATTTGCTAATTTATTACTTTTTTTCTTATTTAATAAGTGGTATCTCTTCTTTCTGTATTTCCTTTTACCTCCTCTTACTTCTTTCTAATGAACTCCATAATATTCTTTGGAAGTCTGAGTTTCAAGTCAGTGGCCCCTGAGAGCTTGTTCCAAATGAATAGGTAATAATAATAATAATAATAATAATAATAATAATAATAATAATAATAATTGGCGATGACAATTGGCAATGGCTACAGAGGGGAGAGCTAAAGAAGGAAACTGAAGGAATGATAACAGCGGCACAAGATCAGGCCCTAAGAACCAGATATGTTCAAAGTACGATAGACGGAAATAACATCTCTCCCATATGTAGGAAGTGCAATACGAAAAATGAAACCATAAACCACATAGCAAGTGAATGCCCGGCACTTGCACAGAACCAGTACAAAAAGAGGCATGATTCAGTGGCAAAAGCCCTCCACTGGAGCCTGTGCAAGAAACATCAGCTACCTTGCAGTAATAAGTGGTACGAGCACCAACCTCAGGGAGTGATAGAAAACGATCAGGCAAAGATCCTCTGGGACTATGGTATCAGAACGGATAGGGTGATACGTGCAAACAGACCAGACGTGACGTTGATTGACAAAGTCAAGAAGAAAGTATCACTCATTGATGTCGCAATACCATGGGACACCAGAGTTGAAGAGAAAGAGAGGGAAAAAATGGATAAGTATCAAGATCTGAAAATAGAAATAAGAAGGATATGGGATATGCCAGTGGAAATCGTACCCATAATCATAGGAGCACTAGGCACGATCCCAAGATCCCTAAAAAGGAATCTAGAAAAACTAGAGGCTGAAGTAGCTCCAGGACTCATGCAGAAGAGTGTGATCCTAGAAACGGCACACATAGTAAGAAGAGTGATGGAGTCCTAAGGAGGCAGGATGCAACCCGGAACCCCACACTATAAATACCACCCAGTCGAATTGGAGGACTGTGATAGAGCAAAAAAAAAATAAATAAATAAAAAAATAATAATAATAATAATAATTTTTTCATTTATTCAGTACTTATTAACCTAACTTAGATAGAAAAGAGTCAGTCTCTCTCGAAAGAGACACAAGTCGAGACAGAGGGCAAGAAAATGAGAACGTTCCGATCCATTTGATCCTAATTGCCGCTCAGGGCATCTTCTGCTTGCTTTGCGAGTAGCGGCTTTCTTTGTCGATTTTTAATGTGGTTTTCTGTCCTTTCCGGCCTTTGCGATTTATTCCCTCCTCCTGCAGATATCCGGCGCACGCCCTGCATCTCACTATAACTGGTTAGGCTGCAAGTCTCGAAAGCTCTACGCTGTTCATGCTTTTGGTCTTACGAGAGCATTGCTGTTTCTGAGATGTCAAAACTGACGGCCATATTTATTTGTCCTCCCCCGGGTGATAGTAAGGGAGACATGAAACAGCCAACCATCCCCTGTAAAGCTGTTTGTCCGTTCCGGGTGGGGACGGGGTAGGTACGGGATCGGGAGGGTAGGGGAGACAGCAACTCCGGGTTCCATCACGCGTAGTGCGTGCCAACAAGCTCGTTTTCCAATAATTTTGTTGTCTTTAATATTTTGTTCGTTGATCGTATGGTACGTGGATGATGCAGAAGAAAAATTTAACAGGGAATTAAACATTTGCGTTTCATATACTAGTATATGATAATGATAAACTGCTACTTCATATGGTGAGTTTTTACAAGCGTAGAGAGAGAGAGAGAGAGAGTGAGAGAGAAGAGAGAGAGAGAGAGAGCTAAAGGAATGGGTGGTTGATTCATCTGGGGCAGTGGATCCTCAGCAGTTTCACATACTTTTGAAGAAAACTGAAAGTTCCTTCTATTCAGACCATCCCTCAAATAACCTACTTTTACAGACGAGACGGAAACAATGGCATTATAAACCGCAATTTAATTTATTTTTATATGATTTTTTTTGTAATTTTACGTAACTTTTATTATTGTTATTAATTTTTAAATACATTTGCATTTTCATGATTCTCAAACTTTATGCTAACAATCACTCTCTTATTTTTGCACACATTAGAGCTTGCATGGTTTGATTATTTGCAGTTTTCCCTCGCAGTAGTTTCTCGTCTGAAGATAATTTTTCAAATTCGACCAAACCCTTCCATTAACTCTATCTTTTTTTTTCCCTCTCTTGGCTACCTTATCATTTCAACCTATTCCCTGCATTTTCACAATCATCGTTCCCGTTTCACAAACGTAATGTCTTTTCTCGTTACAGACCCCCTCATTTCAGAATCCACCCCCAACCCCCCCTACTTCATTTTCTTCACCCTCGCTATCTGCACTTTACTGTAATCATTCCCGACAGGCTCATTAACTCTGCCTTTGCCCCTTTCATATTCCTCGTAAATTCCTTTCCCTTTCACCTTTTAGTTTTCTGTAAAAGAAAACACTGAGATGGCTTTGTCTGTACGACCGCACTTTTTCTGTCCGCCCTCAGTTCTTGAAAATTACTGAGGCTAGAGTGTTGCAAATTGGTATGTTGATCATCCACCCTCCAATCATCATATGTACCAAATTGCATTCCTCTAGCCACAGTAGTTTTTATTTTATTTAAGGCCAAAGTTAGCAATAATCGTGGTGGTTAAATTTTCGTGGTCCGCGCTTCATACAGCATTATACAATAACCACCGATAAACACATCTATTTTCGGTGTCCTTGATTATACGCTGTACAGAAAAGTCGATTGTGCCGATTTCTTCTCGTGTGTTATTCCTACATCTTTCTTGCCTACTCTCGTTCTCAGAATGTAAATTCTACATCCTGCACCTTTCAGCGCCTACTAAAACCGCCTTCTATTTTCACTCGCCTGGTTCATACTGTTTTCCAAAAAGAGATTATCCTCGACCCATCTTAGTTTTCACATCACTGGCACTACTCCGTGATATCGTTACGAGCAATTACACAGCTACACCTCGAAACTGCCGCACCAGCGAGAGGATTTACAAGCGGAAATAGGCATTAATTCAACTTTTTTCCGCGATACTTCACTCTGCCTGCATAATACGAGAACATCTCTCGCGTGGAGAACCTATGAGCTGGCAAGGAAATAGCGCCGGCTGAAGTATTATCTGAGCTGTAAATCACTATCTGTACAAAGCATCCAGCAGATGCGAAACAACACTCTTTCCATTACATTTCATTATGCTGCAAAAGGAAACTACAAGTCTCTCTGAGATATGACCGTGCTGCATTTTACAACAGGCGTATTTGCTTCTTAAACAATGATATACTGCCGCGTGTTTTTCATTCAAGAGTGTACCGTGGGGGAATGAGGAGGGACGAAAGAAAAGGAGATTGTGAACATCTAAAATAATTGCATGATTATCTTATTATCTTTCAGTTTACATATTAATCTACATTTATAGACATCACAATGGTATGCATTTCATTGACTCTCTATGTTTTATTTTTAAAGTTTGCGGTAATTTTATATCTTAGCTTGTTTATATCTCTAATCATATAAGTAATTTTCTATGTTAATGTGATTGTATATGTTTGCATGTATATATATATTATATTATATAATATATATATATATATATAGATTAATTATATCAACTTTATTATTATATATATATCATATATATATAATATATTATATATATATATATATATATATACATACATATATTTATATATATATAGATATATATATAATATATATTATATAATTATTTATATATATACAATATATATATATATATATTATAATAATATTATTATATAATTATTATATATACATTACATATATATATATATATATATATATATATATATATATATATATATATATATTTTTATATATCACACCTCAGCTGATATCACTAAAATGACTGGTCTACCACTCAATTATCATTTTGATTATCTGAGAGAGAGATGTATGCTCATTTGCACATACTGAAAATCTAATTCATTTGCGATGCAAATGTTCTCAAATTCGGCGATATGAAAGAAAGGCTCCGATAAAACGTTTTATCAGTGATATTGACTGAAAATATTAGTATGTACAGAGAGACACAATTAAAAATTTAAATTATATCATGTCCAAAAATTCGACAATTCGCGTTACCGTATCGGAAGTTATCTCCGGTAACCGTTTATTTTTGCAAATCCCCAATATAAGTTACAGTTATAAACCAGATTCTTGGACACGCCTAATTTGTAATTTTAGGATGATTGTGTTGTCTATCTAGAGCCATTCATATATTTTGTCGAGCTTAAATTTCTCAATTACTGAGAAGGCCAAGATAACTTGTGGTGAGATGCCTTTCCTTAATGTGGATTTATTTACTATTAACGTTCAATATTACTTTTACATTGAGACAACAAATTGCCCACATTCCGGACGACTACAGAATATAAAAAAACAGAGCACCATTCACGCGATATTACAAATCCCACACGACGCATTCTCAAGCAAACGATTACTGTGAACGAAAAGGGAAAAATTGCTTCCAAAAATAAACAGCTTATTTATGTAAATGATTAAAGCTCACCTAGCTTGAAAATGCGTTGCCAGAGACACACCTGGATCTCGAGCAATATATTGCAACAACAGTTGTCCCCTGATGCGTGTGGACACTAGAAAAATGGAAATGACATAATAAGATATTATAAACTAAGGGATGGCATTCTAATGTATAGAAGACGTTTCGGAAAAGGCAAAAGTCATGTGCAATTGTTTTTAGAACAACGTTTATTGAATGTTTGATAAAAGAAAAACTCTAAACCTCGGTATATGTTCCTTAGTGCGAAAAATACTTTTGATTATGAGATGTTGGATAAAACGGTTGAAGAAGTGAGAGAGTTTTGTATTTCCTATCATAAAGAAACGACTTCTTCTTAAAGAATACAATTATTCATAGTTTTAAAATGTAAGGTTGTTAGATAATTCAGGTATCCATAGAAACATTCTTTTCAATGTAATCGTAGAAATTTTTTGAGTCATTATTTTCTTAACTTTTGCAATTCCTAAGGATATTTCTTAGTCGTCATTTACCTTGTGTGTTTTCTCAAGGAATTCTTTCCATGAATTTATATTAGAATGTATGTCACATTAATTCTTATAAATTTTGCGCCTTGGATAATATACATTTACCTATAGAAATGTTTGTGAAACGGATAAAGATAATTACAGAGACAGGACGCTCTGACACCGTCCGTATTACCCCCAAATGCCTCTGTCTTCTGATGTCACGCCTCCGACATTCTAAAGTAGATGTAATAGCCTCAGATCCCCACCGACTGCTGCGTGTTATCTCTGATGACCTTCCCCAGCTGGATGACCCAACTCCCCCTCCTCCCCACTACCCAACTCCCTCGCCACTCCACCTCGCCTTACCCGCAACCTCTCTCCTCTCCTTTCTCTTTGACACTCTTGAACCACACCGCCGCCTCTTGATGACACCCCAGAGTAAATAAAATGACGACAAATCCCCTCCAACTGCCACTGAAGAGCGGCAGACTTCCCCTTCCAGAGCCGTCGAGAAATCTCGCCGACGCGGTCCGCGTCTGCCAGGCAATTCCCTGCTCCTGTTCTTCTCAATCTTCTTTGATGCAACCTGGTACCTCCATCTGCCAACTATATACGTCTCGGCAATGTCACCGGTCGGCAGCTGCGTCCATCTCGCACGCTTGTCTGGCCATTCAACTAGATTCCCTCCTACTGCTTTGATGTATTACGACGGTTAATCACCCTTGTAATAACTATTATATTCGCATCAAATCGCCCAGTGACCCCCTGTGACAGTGAGTAATGATCGGGTGTATAGTGCTTGGTTGCTGTTCTCCGATCGTGCCAGATCATATGCACGTCTTATTTTTTCTTTCTGATTCCTTACCTATCTGGGAGGGATTTTTGGGTGTTATCAGGAGATAATGGAAAATATAACTACTGCTTTTACACCATTCATTTATTTCATAGCAGATTATTCACACGACACATGGTGACTAGTTAATGGTCACGAAGAAGGGAGTTAAAGGGAAAAATATGAAAAAGCTGAATAAGCAAATTGAAGCGTAAAAACTATTTTCAAGATTTGCTTACCTGTAAATCATCATATACAGACCACGAGATGACTCAAACCAGTCTTTCCCTTTTATTCTGACAAATTATTATTGGAATAGTTTAGAATATTTCACGTGAAGGAGATGACCTTACTATTACACAATTCAGGCGGAATCACTAAATGAGAACGAATATAAAAATAGGTACCCTATTACATGAACCTTGATATAATGGCTTGTTGGGACATTATATCTGTTATTCATGATATTCACCCGAATATCTTCAATTACCTGATACGAGGTATCATCGAGACATGGGATCACTAGCAGCTGCAAGAGACTTAGAAATAGCAATACATTTTATAGTAGTTAAATCCATGGTGACCTCAGGCATAGGAAAATCATTCGCTGTGTTTTACCTAAATCTAATACGTTAACGTAACTGTTGGTGATGCTTATTGATATTCATTAAACAGATTGTTTCACAAATATACTCCCAATCCTCTGCCACGCCTTCTCGTTCCAGCAACCCCAGTGCCCCTTGTTGTCACTCGACTTTATTAATGCTTAATGTGTAGTTGGGCTTTCTCTTCGTATTTCTGTGTACATTTAGTGGCTTTACTCATTTTATAACTATTTTAATTCTTAATTTTATTCTTGTTCGTAAATATGTTCGTCGTTTAGTCTTGAAAATGGGATAAATATGGTCTAGCCACTCCAGCGATTATAATGAAAAAATTGGAATGCGGCAAGTCTATCATCCTTCCTCTTCTGATTATATATATACATACACAAACACACACACACATCACACACACACACACACATATATATATATATATATATATATATATATATTATATACATATATATATATATATATATATATATATATATATATATATGAAGTGTGTATACGTGTGTGCGTGAATACGTATATATGTATTTCAGCTTTTAATTATTTCCTATAGCAAGGAGTTTTTTTCACAGAAAAAATAGCTAACAATATTTACAGCCACATTCATCTCTTGAACTGCTAAATTACATCTTATCCCCCTCTGCAGAAAAACTTTTGCAATATTACCAGCATTATGCACCTAAACAAGAGGTCACCAGCAGCAAGTAGGAACCCTGCACAAAGTGCTCTGTCCCTTCTTACTCCTTTTTACGCACACTCCCACTTCCTAGTCCTTCTCTGTACCTTGGTCACACAGTATCTTGATACTGGTAACTTTGGAAAGTGTTAAATCACCCTTGTCTTCTTCCGCCACTTCCCACAAAATCTGAGAATTCTGCCTTTCACTACCAGTTGCTTTTTGCTGGTGCTTTTTTTATTTATTTCCTTCTTTACATAATAACTGTTTACTCTTCTTCCATATCTTTCTTATTACATCTCACCAGTGTTAGACTTCTAATTATGTTAATTTTCAGTGAACTGTTTTCGTACTATATATATATATATATATATATATATATATATATATATATATATATATATGTGTGTGTGTGTGTGTGTGTGTGTGTGTGTATGTATAATAATATATATCTATATATATATATATATGCATATATATGTATATATATATATATATGTATGTATGTATACCTATACATATATAACAAAGGAATTAAATTAGATAAAATATGAGACTGATTGCCTGTTAGAAATTGTAATCTCTCACATGGAGAGAGAGAGAGAGAGAGAGAGAGAGAGAGAGAGAGAGAGAGAGAGAGAGGACGCAGTTTATCGAAAAATGGCCATTCTAGCATAAGCTGAGTAGAACAATTTTCCTGAGTTTAAAATTTCTATCTCCTGTACTCGGGTAGTTATGAATCTCATCGCGTGTCAGGTTACTAATTAGTTACGAAGTCGCTGAGGTTTCCATGACGACTGTTGTATATTAGATTTGAATGAATAATTTAACTGTGATGCTATATCTAGAAGCTGTATTAGAGCGTGGGAGTGCGCTAATGGCGCTGAACTGATTCTGAGCATGACAAACTGAATTGCTATTTCTTCAAAATATCAGAAATTATTCAAAGGACGCGACCACACACTCGTTGCTTCTCTCTTTTGAATTATATTACAATTGGCACCTTTTGTCCACAATCAAGTAGAGCCTCAGTTTAAATCAGAGTATTATGGCACAAAACCCCTGAGGTATTAAACTTAATAAGCTACTTTAACTGCTTGGGCGCTTTTTCAAAAGCGTTGAAATTAACGGGTTTCAATACGAAGAATGATCAGGTGGTAAAAACGAATAAGAAACGACCGAATTAATAAGGAAATTCGCAATTGAACGAATAAAAATACATCATCGTACATCTTGCACATTTGGTTGGGCAAGAAGTTTAGCAACTCGCTGTTTTAACACGTAGGGGAAGAAATACAGTTGTTTACCTTACTTTCCAACTTTCTTGATTTCAAACAACTAAGCCCCTACCAGCTAATATCCACATAGATGGGACTGCAGGCTGGATAATTGGGAAAAATGTCTGTGTTTGTCTATCTGTCATGGGGATACGCGTCTGAATTTCTTCACAATGACGAAATGATTTTAGTTTTAGGTTCAGAAACTGAATTTAGTTGACGCATACCGACGACTTAAATGAGGGTAATGACGAATTGTCTCTCTCAATTATTTCCAACAACCGGGAACAATTCCCGCCACTCAACGCTTTCCAGCGTCGTAAAGTTTTTGGTAAAAGACTTTCTCCGAATTTGAAAGGACTTTTGTTTCCCATCCCCCCAAAAAAAGAAGATAAAAAAATCCTTTGTGGACAAAAGTTCGTTGACAATAAAATTTAGTACTAAGTTGTATCTAGCCGCTAACTCATTTGCATCTTGAGGAATTTTATGTGGCCGGCGTTTCCCTGTTTTGACAAGCGGAGAAAAAAAGAATAATTTGACGTGATGCGATGAGAATGCAAGGAAGAAGAGATAAAACTGACAATTTCTATTTTTATATCATAATGGAGAATAAGAGTGGCATGAATATTCCGCTCATTATATATATATATATAATATATATATATATATATATATATATATATATATATATATATATGCTCCTTTTATTAGATGGAATTCTGCTGTAACAGAACATGTTTACCAGTCATATATATATATATATATATATATATATATATATATATATATATATATATATATATATATATATATAGATAGATAGATATAGATAGATAGATAGATATATATATATATATATATATATATATATATAATATATATATATATATATACGTATATATATATATATATATATATATATATATATAGATAGAGAGAGAGATTCGAGAGAGAGAGGAGAGAGAGAGACTATAACGTTTATTTAATTATCTTGTTTTTCTCCAACACTATACCATTACTTCATGTAATAATAATAACGATAATAATAATAAGTAGGTAGAAGAAGCTCTTTTAAGCGTGTAGTATTGAAACTGATTGCTGCATCAGCTGCATACAATTATATAGAGTTTTCTCTATCTGCCTAATACTTGTCTTTCCGAGGTAACTGCATTCTGCCAAAAATTCGCCGATGTTTGTCATCCTTGGCTATTTTGTGATCTCTATCCTGAATTTCTGAGGAGATGGTGTTTTCCCAGTGATCCCAAATAGTTGCAAAAACTGTGTTGCATTTTTGTTGTGGTGAGAATTGTTTGTGTTACTCTTGGTTTGTGTCTGCGATGTATGTGTTGAAGTGAGGACCAGTCAATATTTGTGTTTCATTCGTTTACTTTAGTTCTCGTCCAAGTGCGTAACAGTCAATATAACTTTTTGCTTACTCGGCGAGTAAGCCTATAAACTACTTTGTTGTTGCTGTTCTTGTTTTTCTTGTTGGGGGTGTAGGAAAGGTCTATGGAGGAGCCTAAAAAGGTCTGAATAAGGTGTTTCGCGTAGAGTTAAAGATACAGAAATTTCAGGATAGGATATTTATGATTTATTTATTAGAATGAAACTGTAAAAAATTGATAATGTGCTTGTTAAACTATAGCAAATCTATTCCTAATAAAATATAGCGTATCTATTTTAATTTTCGTTGGTGAAACGAGGCTTTATTTCACCTTAGATTTTAGCACGTTTTAATTTACGTTAAAAGTTAGGAATGTAACGTATACAATCTTGCACTCGTCCCGAGTAAGCTGGAGGTCGGATCACGACTTGTTTAAGTTGTGTTCGTCTCAGTTTGAATAAAACATAAACAGACAGAAGCTCGGAAATGTTACAATTCCTTGAAATGGGCTGTCAACATAATGCATTTTGGATAAACTTCTGAAACCACATCGTCTTGTTGGTACCTCCTGAGCCAGTGGCACAAGACTTACTTAAACTATAATTAATGAGAGTAAATTGAACAATCGTTGAATCCCAGCGAACTGTACATATATCACATTATGTGTTGGAGTATATACCAGAATCAAGAACGCATAAAGCAGCGTTGGATACACTTTCGAATCTTGGTGCGAGACAAAAAGCAATACTTTCAAGGCCAATTACTTGCTACTCAGAAGTGAGGGCCTGGAAAAACTATAGTTTCATGGTTTCAGTGTATCCAGGACATGGAATTTTCAAGGTAAGATTGCCATCTGAAAGCGTTCACCTGCAAACATATAATTAGGCCTCGTCATTTTAATTAGAATAAGCTCTAAGTAAACACCCAGAAATATTCCGAATCATGCGTGGGCTTGACAGCGGAGGTATTGCTGTAATTCGTACAGCACACGTCGAGTGTCTTCATAAAAGATCTCTTTTGAGAGAACCTGTTATTTATTACAGCTCTTCAGTTCATCTTCTACCTGATGTGTTTAAACTCCCTCACCCCCCACTTTTTTGTCTTCCCCTATTTTCCTTTGTGTCTGGGGCTTTAAGAATGCTCATTAAATCTCAGCAATAACTATCAATCTTCCTCGAACAAAGCGTATCCCATATTGCACGATGCTAATGTTGTTTCGGCCAGCAGGGGGTTGTTTTCCCTCTTATATACGAATTCGGTTCGAAGACAGTGAAAACAGGGAAACCGTCGCCCTTTTCCGTCTGCCGGGCTATTAAACTGAACAGTTTTTTCTTTCGATGAAAATAAAGTGTAATAAAAAAGGAAACACGTTTGTATCAATGTATATAATATTTTTGGTCAGTTTATCCTCCACAATGAGCCTTGGGAGGAGAAGGCATCTGGAACACCAGTAATTTGACTCGGGAAGAAAAAAGGTCCAGGTCCCATAGGTCTCCCGGAACGAGAACTGAATACTAATGAACACGTTCCCTGCCTACATTATTCCTCTGGATAGACTTCGTCTGTCCCACCCGTGAGCGGTATTTTAGTGGTTCTTTTGTGACTGCTTTCATTTTACCATTTTAGTTATCTGTTAAATAAATAATAAAAAAATAAAAATAAAATAAAAATAAAGATAAAAGAACTATTTGTCTGTCCGTCCGCATTTTCTGTCCGCCCTCAAATCTTAAAAGCTACTGAGGCTAGAGGGCTGCAAATTGGTATGTTGATCATCCAACTTTCGATCATCAAACATGCCAAATTGTAGCCTTCTAGTATCGGTAGTTTTTATTTTAACCTTCAATCATCAAATATACCAAATTGCAGCCCTCTATACTCAGTAGTTTTTATTTCATTTAAGGTTAAAGTTAGCCATAATCGTGTATCTGGCAATGCGATAGGCCTAGGCCACCATTGTAAGCTTTCAGCCACGGCCCAATGGTGGCCTAGTCCTATTGTATTGCCAGATACACGATTATGGCTCATATAGAAAATTCGATGGCAACGAATAAACTTCGGCGCATTTTTTACCTGCTTTTAATTGGATGCAATATGACAATATCATTGGTTTTATGTCGATTACGTACAAAATCGTAAAGACAGAGACGTTCTCAATCCGTATTCCATCTCAATATATCTTCCGGCGAGAAGTAAATTTAAAAGACTGGGGAAATTATGAGACTGATCGACAGGCAAGAAAATAGCTCATTGTATTTTTTTTGTTATGTTTTACATTTTCTGGCTCTCTCAGGATTTGGGAATGTGGTGGCCGGTGATAAAGTCACAGGAAAAAGGTCACAGATAAAAGTCAAAATTTTTCTAAATACGTTGATCGTTGTGTCACTGAATTGTATTATTTAAGAAAATGGTTCTTCTCAAGATAATATAAGTTGCAAACAGTATTCGGGTAATTATGCTAATGACATTATATTCAAAATAGAAATGAAAACGATTCGGAGTGCCTGGTTAGCTGTAGCAATTCTTAGTGGTGACTAGCAGCAATCTCCTAAAACCGTTTTACCATTCGATCGCAATCATGTCTAAGGCCTTGCATCCTTTCTAATTAAAGGAGTCACTTGCTTCGCAGAAGTAAAAGTTAAATTCTGTGTAGGTGAACAGATCTGACGTAAGAGATAACACGCCCCCAAGCGTATCTGCATCTCTTGTGGGTGGTTATTTACCAGATTATCAGATGTTCCCTTTCAAGCCTGGACGATGAATGAAAATAGAAATGATGAAACTGGAATAGTTCAGAAATGGATTCACCAAGTGAAATAAACTTTGGGTAGCAAAGATGAGATTGCATTGAGAAGTCCTGGTAGCACGCGACTTTTTTTTAAATTACTGATTTGTATGTGGTTACTGATCCCAAATTTTGATCCTTTTGTTAATTACAACTATACTCGGTTTTTTTCCTTCTGTCCATCCGCCTGTGGTGTTTTCGCATGGTAACACTGCGTCCCGGACTTTAAATAGTTACACTATGTGTAAGTTTTAGGTAAATAAAAGGATATCTGGGTGTACATTTGCGACTGAAAAGTGTTTTAATAATTTACTGTATGCGAATTACACCGTTAATATTCGAAATAGGATATTATTTAAAGCCCGGGACGCAGTGTTACCATGCGCAAAGACCACAGCCGGATGGACAGATGGAAAAAAACAGAGTATACACATCACTGCTGCATCCAACATTACCCGTGATTATTCTGGTTAACAAGGAATACTTCGGATGAATAAAAAGGAAATCACAGCGAGTAAAATAGCATATATGCAAATACCACTGAAAATTAAAACAGCGATAAGAACAAAATCCTTTTAGAATATTAAAAAGGATCGGAAAAACAATTCTATTTCAAGAGCCAAAAGGAAATAGCTTTCATTTTTCTCTCTTTTGAGAAGTGCAACAGTGATAAATGATTTATGTCCGCCAAAAATCTTCCCTGATAAAGAACCCTCGTGCATTCTTTCAAAAACTACATATATACCAAGCCGAGTTTTTTCTCTCTCCATGAATCATTTAGGTCACTCACGTACATTTTCTTTTAGCCTTTTTATTTGTTTAATGTGTTATTAGTATATTTGCTGTCCGTCCACCCTTAACAAAAAAGAAACAAAAAACCTTGTGAAAATAAACGACAAACTTAATTTCATGGCAAAGAGAAGGAAGAACATTTAATGGTTCCTCTATAATTTGGTTGCGCACCGTTTTCTAGCAATGGATATAAAGATAAGTATACGACGTTGACCAGACACTTTGATCATCTACATGATTGCTTTTTACAATTAAAATTTCGCTCTGGTAAAAATGTTAGACTTTTTTTTTTGGAAGGAATTTGTGACCTCATTTAATTAAAGCATTCACAGTCTGTGGAATGCCACGGCGCCACACTGCTCAGTTCCAAATTCCTTTCATGCCCTTCGTTGCAAAATGTAAAGGAATTTTTTTTTCTTTTCTAGCAGACTGTATTTTTGGTAAACGATGCAAAAACACTGCATGCATAAGAGGAGATAATAATACAATGATTCAAATTTGGTATTTTCATTAGCAATATTCGTATAAACAGATATTGGGACAGTGGAAAATTGATAGATTGGTATGACCAAGAAAAATTGATAAGAATATGTATGCATAATCATATTCGTCTTTTAAAGAGCTGAAACTTTATAAAATAGGATGCTGAAAGAATTGAAAGAATATTCCTGTGCACTCTGTCACTGAAACTAAAATGGTTGCAAATAAACACATAGCAAAATAAAAGGATTAAAGAAATAAGGCACTACCATATAGTAAATATGCCATTTCTCCTTTTAAAAAACTCAGATATCTCCTCCCAGATTAGTTCATTTTCTATACTTTGCAATCTGACAAACAGGCTAAGTTTAATTAATCTTATTACCGAGAAAGTTTTCCGTTTGAGTTTAGGAAAAATAATGGTAAAATTGATTGGTCTCTTACTGTGGATTCATAGACCCAGCAAAAGTGTCAAGGGCCATTTGATATATCTGTAAAAAGTCAGATTGAGCCGGAGACACAAGACTATTAGGATAGATTGAAGTTCATTTTACATGAGGTGCTGGCTGGGTTATTGGCCGAGCGGGAAGCCCAGCTGGTTTCAATACGGGAAGATACGTTAGTGCCCATTAGAACGAATCGAAACGAATTTTCGAGATAATTGGTGAACTGGGATCTGGAAGTAAGCATCCTTCAAGTCTATTGTCAACGTAAAGTCGCTCTTCTGACGGCAGCTATGGAACCGTACGGGGAGTTTATATTTTGAAGCGAGTCTTCCTGATGAATAGGCTTCAGAGTTGACAGATCTATAAACTGATCTCCAGGGACCTGATGCCTTCTCTGCAAGGGAAACTCGACTGTAGAAACCCATGGAAGGATACTTCATTACTTCCACAGCTCTCTTCTCCATCATCTCTCATACAGAGCATATGCTGGACGAGAATTTTATGGTATAGTTTTTTTTTTTTTTTTTTTTTTTATCTGAGCGTGAGGGGGTTTCGATAGTGAAGCAAAGGAGTACTTCTTCCGAGCTCCACTTCCAGGATTGCGAAAGAGTTTTGTAATTTCTTATACGAAGAGTCGACGGAACTTGAGATTTTGTTAGAAAAACGTTGAGCAGTCTAGGACGGTATGTCCTGTTATCCAGACATTCTAAGTCGATTCTTTTTTATTTCCATTTCGTTGAGGATTACATCGTTTTACATTTGTGAGTAAAAACTTTCCGAAAGAACCAGATTAGGCAGTAAGAAATATTCAGTAGCACCACTCCTGAATTCAGTACTCTTTAACCTACTTGCAACAAAATTTAACACGATTGAAATCACAAAATAACAGAAAACAAATTAAACCTGGTAGGTACCCACTTACCATATGGAGGGTGAATTATTCATTTCATTATGTACCGCATTATAGGATAAAGTATTTCAAAAAAGACAAAAAAGCATGATTAAGACTAACATGAAAAATATGATGGGAAATTTTTAAAAAAAGTGACAATCATTGTGAATTTTATTTTGAATTACGAGAAGTTACGAAGCATATCAGTATACTTCAGACCTTTATTTCCCCTTTTTATGAGTTATTTTCTTCAACTCTACTTTGGAACTTACTGTCCTAAACAGCCTTTGGTTAATAAAATAGCTCACTCATGGAGATTCTATTACGTATTCGGGTATATAATTCCTATTAGCCATAGACTGTTAACGCTCCTGCTAATTGATATATATTTTCTAACAAGAAGGCAATTTTGGATTAATTTACAATGGAAATCTTTAGAAGAAAAGAAGCCAGTGGGAAAGGTTCTGTATTAAAGGCCAGACCCTGCATGCTGAATATATTTCTACTGAACCTAAAAGCTTTGTTCCTAATTAAGGAAGACCCTGAAAGGCAGTTTCAGGGATGAAAACAAATCCAGTAATTTGTCAATGAACTCGTGTGCTGTTGTCTTCGTTTTCATTTTCAGTTTTTCTTCATGACAATTCTATCACTTGGCAGGTCATACAGATTAACACAAGATAACGAATAGCGTCAAAATAGGTATCAAATTCTACCGTGCGATGAACCCAGGGAAATGTGTATCCTTTTTTCTCTTGCAAATCTACCCAACGCAGATTTTCCCTCTTGAAAAGCATAATCTTTTGGGGTAATTTGGTTCCTCACCTTTAATCTGCGCCATCTCCTTTTGTTCTTGTCTTTTCTATCGCCCCTCTTGTTGCCTGTCCTCTGAAGGTTCAATTAATCTCAGCAGTGGTCATCAATCTTGCCTGAACCGGATGTATCCAATTTTGCTAAAGGCTGCTGACCTCCTCGTCTTATCCTTGAGGAATTCTATTTCTTTGACCTTTTATTTGTCCTTCTTGAGGGAAAGAATAAAGCCTAAAATATTAACACTCAAGACTCCTGTCTCTCTTTCTCTCTCTCTCTCTCTCTCTCTCTCTCTCTCTCTCTCTCTCTCTCTCTCTCTCTCTCTCCCTCTTTTATACAATTCAACGCTTGAATTAAAGTTGAATGACATTGGCATTTTGTTGTTGAAAAATGTACGTAAGTTCGGTAATTAATATTTGCGTCATGTTCACTGAATTTACTATATATTTTTCACATATGAGGAGGAAAAAAAAAAAAACAAAAAAAAAAAAAAAAAAAAACTGTAATTTGATCCACAAAGGTAAATAGGTCAGGTCTCGTGGGTCTTCCAGGCTGTGAACTGAATATTAATGACCAACTTCCCGCCAACTTTTCTCTCATGAGTTCGGCTTTTCTTTGTAGTCTTCTGATTATACCAGTGGTTCTCAACCAGAGGGGGAATTCCACCCTAGGAGGGCATTTCAGAGCTTCAGGGGACGAATTGTGACCACAGATTGGCAGGCTCGGTCTTTCAATTGATACGCTTCAAAGAGAAGTGAAAGCTAAACAAAGGTATATTAAGCATAACCCGTTCGGTCGTTCAACTTGGAGAACTGTATCATGGCTCAACCTCCACCGCCTTTTGTGTCTAATTGAACGTATCAGTAGCGGATCTATTAGTCGTGTCAAATTTGTCCAGGCGAAAAAAAATAGTTAGGTTTGACTAGTGCTGATGGGATTTCGCATGATATTGTTATTTTCAACCATTCAAATAGCGTATTGAATAACATCGAAAAGAGGGTGCTTTCTAGAGGTTAAAAGTTTGTACTTCCATACGGTAATTGATTTTATTGAACATTTTTGTACTTTTGAAATGTCGTTTCAAAAAAAGGCTACTCATGAATTTTTTTTTAAATTTCAGACGCTTTGAAGCATCTGGCTCTTTCTACATATTATGAGCCTCATCATGGTCTTATTCACAATCTCTAAGGAAGGGTATTCTGGTTTATTAGGCTTGTCCAAAATAAGTTTATAGCGATCAAGGCAGCCGTGTAGTTCACATAAAGATGAATATATAAGTAAGATGCAATTCATTCTTGACGACCACACTATTTTACATATAAGTAAGATGCAATTCATTCTTGACGATCACACTAAATTGCCAGTAGTTATGGACGACATTCGTTTAAAATTGCTCATAAAGGAAGACAGTGTTAAAAGGTTCTTAAGAAAGTTAAGTTCCGAGGTTCTTTGAACGATCTCTTCACACCTGGATCTGAACCTGGAGTGCTCTATGGTCTTCCCTAGGTACACAGGGAAGGTGTTACAATATGACCAATCATATCGCATATGGCCTCAGTGGCGTGATCGCTATGGTCTTGGCCTGCCACCTAAGTGACCGCTTCGATTCTCGGGCATTCCATTGAGGGTGTGATGAGATGTGTATTTCTAGTGATAGAAGTTCACTCTCGACGTGGTTCGGAAGTCACGTAAAGCTGAATTACCACTGGTTCCATGCAACATGAAAACACCATACAAACAAACATATCAGCTATGGATACTTTTCATTATAATTTATCTAGGTTCCTGATTCCTATTTTAACCCCAGAAACACTTAATCAATAAGCTTTTAAATATGTTTTACTTTTGCTGAAGGAATTTGCGATCTACAACTAGGTAAATGAGTCCTTGTAAAAATAAATAATTAAATAAATAAATAAATAAAAATAAAGAAATATATTTAAGTTTCGATGTCTACTCATTATTTACTAATACAAAATTTTAATGAATAACAGTTGCACAATTTGCTCTCATTAGCTGCCCTTGAATGTGATTTTATGTTTAACAAAAATGCGTCTAAACAAAAAAGATGATGTAGCAATGGCAAACTCTCTCGGTCCTACTTTGGCCAATGCCTTGTTAGCTCGTCACGAAGTTGTTTGGCTAAGTAATTGGCCCAGTACTTTTAGTCCACCGTTCTACCGACAGTATGCAGATGATGCATTTTTCATAATTAGAGCTGGGGAACATGCACCCCACTTTCTTGATTATTTTAACTCAAAGCACCAAGTTATCAAATTTACTGCAGAAGTAGAGAACAAAAACATTAGAGCTTTCTTTGACGTGCTTGTATGAACGCAATTTAGTCTCTGTGATCATAACCAGTGCCTATAACATTTGTTCAGGTTATTTTAGTCTTCATTTAGAATTTCACTTTATAAAAGAAATGCTCCATAAAACGGTTTCAATATCGCTTTCATAGTTTACATACGCTGGCAAAAAGCTAGAAAAGTTATTATTCCCGAAGGTTTCTATTTCAAAAGTCAATATGTCAATATGTTATGTTTTATTACGTTTTTCTATGGCAATAAACAAAATGTTCAATATTTGTCTCAAAATAATATTGCAGTGATTTTCTGCCGTATTCGTATTGAATCTTCCGTTTTTTTTTTCAACTGCGCTGTAAAATATAAAAGACACTTCTATAATCATACGAGCATGCATATTCGACGACAACAAATATGACAAATCAGTTTCTACACAATCGAAAATCTTGAATTATTGCGCGGACAAAGCAGACTAAGAACAGAAACGATTCGACGACCTGGAGAGAAGCATCAGCGTGTGTGTGTGTGTGTGTGTGTTTGCGTGTGTGACTGTGTCGGAGCAGCTCCCTTTTATGCTTGCCGGCAGGAGCAATGCCAGCGATACACACGTCAGATATCCTAAAACACATCAACGCCAAAGGATGTTGAAATACTCTCCTTTGAAGGGAAGTTATTGGTCCTCTCCTCAACTCGGCCGATTCGGTTCACAAAGGCTCGCGTGTAATGCCATTGGAAACTTCAGCGTGATAAGAGTGAATCCTCGTCAGGTCTGACTCCCAGTTTTCGTCTGACCGACTGCGCGCTCGCTCTCGCTCCCAGGCTCGTTCCCGGGGCGCAGATGAGAGAAATGGATGTCACGTATTTGGATGAATGTCGCGCAGTTTGGATGTTGAAGAGGGTTGTAATATCAGGGGTTTCTCTCTGACGATTTTCGTTCTGCTTCATCCATTCTCTCACGTTTACTCTTTATTTAGATTTCTGTCAAATGAAACTATTGTTACGGCTTTGTCTGTCCGTCCGCCCTTCTTCTGTCCGCCTTCAGATCTTAAAAACTACTGGGGCTAGAGGACTGAAAATTGGTATGTTGATCATCCACCCTCCAGTCATCAAACATACCAAATTGCAGCCCTCTAGCCTCAGTATTTTTTTTTATATTTATTATTTAATTTAGCCATAATCGTGTGTCTGCAACGATAAAGGACAGGCCACCACCAGGCTATGGCTAAAAGCTTCATTGGATCACGGCTCATACAGCATTATGCACTGTACAGAAAACTCGATTGGGCCTGAGAATCTTCGTCGCATTTTTAAATTGTTCTTTATTATAAGAAGAGTTTTATGCTGAGTAAGATTAAAGTGAGAAGCTTCCAGAAATAAACATTAAATGAAATTAGCATCCCGAAAAATATTGAACTTTATTTTTTTGCAGAAGGAAAAGAAAAAACTAGAAGACATTTCTCCCACATCATCATTCCAACACAGCTACCTAAAGTCTCTTTTGTTTTGATTTAGTAGACTATTTAAAGCCCACATTAACGAAACGTTCAATTTTCTTCTCTTAGTTACCTTTACTAAATAAAACCATTTCGCCAAGCGTTATGAATATAAAATTTGTGACACGGCGTAAGAGATTATCTCGTTGCCGTCTAAACTGGTGCTAACCAAATATCAGAATTAGTAATGCGAGGGAAACGAGTTTGTCATAAAATGCGAAACGACACGAATGTTCACTTTGCACGCTTCCATTAAACTGTCATGAGAGCGGTCATGAGAGCGCTTGGGTCAGTGAGAAGGGACATGTTTCAGTAAACAAATCAGCTCATTAATATTTTTTTTAACCTTGCACTGTCCAGGCTTGCGACATTCTTTCAAACTCTGTCATGGATTACAAAAGTAACGATAAAGAGATAGAGATGCATTACCAGGATACATTTGAGACAGGTTTATAACCAGAAAGTGCAAAGAAGAAGAAGAAGAAGAAGAAGAAGAAGAAGGGAAACTGGTGATATAAGTAAAAAATAAATTTTTAAAATACCTCCAAAGTTACATAAAAAATCTCATGAAAGGAGAAGTTTTCCGAACTCTGTATAAAGTTAGATCGAATACAAGAACTCAAAGTGAAGCAGTCTAACTTCGCACTTATATAATGTGAGGAAGACAGAAACGAGTAAAGAATGCGCAGAAGTCTCCTCGGCGCAATCGAGTTTTCCGCCACGGCCCGGTGGTGGCTTTGACACTTATAGAAGTGCCAGACGCACGATCACGGCTAACGTTGACTATAAATAAAATGATAACTACCGAAGTTAGAAA
>NC_061092.1:24726555-24736555 GCF_015104395.2 Macrobrachium nipponense
TACCGAAGTTAGAAAGCTGCAATTTGGTATGTTTGATGACTGGTGGGTGGATGATCAACACGCCAATTGGCAACTCTTTAGCCTCAGTATTTTTTAAGATCTAAGGGCGGACCAGTCGCATTACTGTTCTTTTACAAGAAACAAAAACTGCCGGATTCTCCATCTTTAAGAAAAGGAGGAAAACATCTAGAGAGAGAGAGAGAGAGAGAGAGAGAGACAGGAGAACGAGAAATCCTCGCCGGACCTGTCAATTTTCTTTATGTATGCGATGGGTGAAACTATTACAGGTTTTCCCTTAACTGACACACACACACACACACACACTCTTCTCTCTCTCTCTCTCTCTCTCTCTCTCTCTCTCTTTCTATGTTTCTATCTCTGTCTCTGTCTCTCTCTCTGCCGTCACAATCAACAATGATTTACGATACAATACGAAATTTAATAACAAGATGATTAAAAAATACATTGATATATCTAAGGATTACACAATACAGTAAATACAGCAAACATCTTAGGCAACACCTCACTGCTTTTGTAACAAATTTTGTCGGCATATGTACCACTAATATGTACCACTACGAACGACGGGTTACTAAAGTTATGCAATCTTTTGAATAGGTTCTTAACCAGACTGAACCGGTCCTTAACCGGACTGAATCGGTCCTTAACCAGACTGAATCGCTCCTTAACCAGACTGAATCGGTCCTTAACCAGACTGAATCGGTCCTTAACCGGACTGAATCGGTCCTTAACCAGACTGAATCGGTCCTTAACCAGACTGAATCGCAACGTAAATGACTCAGAAGTCAAAAAATTCAAAAATGAAACCCCCCCCGGTTAACAGACTCCTACGAGAAAACATCAATTCTAGCATTAACCTGATTGAGTTCTCACCGGTATTCTCATTGTGACGTCATTTGCTATCGTTGCTATCGTTAGCCTTTATTGCCTCTCGTTCCTAACCTGAAATACAGCCATCTCCATTCCTTAATTGATTATTTGGTTCCTTTCCTTCAGAACAGATGTGGATATTATTTAGCAATGTAGTTCGTTCGAATTAATTCTGACTACAGACAAAGCCGCTTTATTGATAACAGAGTTAGTTTGCTTGTGAATTCAATAATGTATTTTGATTAAAATTTTCCTCTCTCTCTCTCTCTCTCTCTCTCTCTCTCTCTCTCTCATGTAGCATTTTCAATGCGAAGAATATATCAAAGACTTGATACCTTATGTCGTACTTTAAATCAAAATTTGGTAACGACACCTAGGATGGAGAGCAGAAACAGAGGTTCTCTCTCTCTCTCTCTCTCTCTCTCTCTCTCTCTCTCTCTCTCTCTCTCTCATGCAGCATTATCTATGCAAAGGATTTATCAAAATCATGATACCTTGTTGCACTTTAATCTTAAAATTTTGGAAACGACACCTAGGATGGACAGCAGAAGCAGAGGTAATCTATTTGTTATCGAGAACAACACAATTAGCAAAGCTTAAAATTGCTTTGAAATTTCAGTTTAAATCATTCATTTAAATGTAGGCGGTTAAACGGAAATCGCATTAACATCGATATTTTTTTTCAATAAAACTAAATAACATGACTGGGAGAAAATATGAAATATAAGTGATAAACCAGTGACGACAGGCTTCAAGGCATACATCAGTTTCAACATGGCTGTCAAATCCTAATTAGCCCGCCGATTGATATGAAATTAACAAATGTCATTTGCCTTCATGTGCATTTGCCACATTCAGGATTTATTTTAATTTCCATGATTCGTCATAGAGAGGTCACTTTTATAATATGGTCGCCACGTCACATGACAATGGCGTCATTTTGTATGTTTGACTCTGCTGTCATCTTAAAGAATAACATTGGTCTACCTCTATGATATAAATAATGTATATATATATTCAATATATTATTATATAGATATATATATATATATTCTATATATGTTTATAATCACTTTAGCACGTGATTCGTTTATCACACATATCCACAGGTGAAAAAAATAATAAAAGGACTGATACATAGTATTAAAAGTCACAAGTATATATACTACAGAGACAGTACTGACGAACATACACACAACCGTTTGAGACTGCAGATCTACTCACAGGCAGGTGTCAAGGTTGGAGTGGCTTTCAAAAATCATTAGGCTAAAATTTACAATAAATTCTCAAGGGATACTACGGATTAGGGTACCCACCGTAGGAGACAACAAGTCCACACCTGACAGGTGTCAGGGAGGCGGGGTTGGACATCTCATTACCACTACTGCCCCCTTACTGTGTTTACAAATATAATAATCCAATTTCCATACATCTCTACTGCCTACCTTAAAATTTAAACAGTTTACAAATTTCTTTTGATATTAAAGGATCAAGTTTATACATTCCTTGACTGATGTTCATATTATTGTTGTAACTTTCT
Source organism: Macrobrachium nipponense (assembly GCF_015104395.2). Lineage (NCBI taxonomy): Eukaryota > Metazoa > Arthropoda > Malacostraca > Decapoda > Palaemonidae > Macrobrachium > Macrobrachium nipponense. The sequence goes on from NC_061092.1 coordinate 24,728,987, forward strand.
TTTATAAAACTAGACAATGATATTCCTTTCCATTGCATTATTAGAACACACCATGCAGAAAAATACCACTATTTCCCTGTGCATATCTGTGCATATCTCACACATTGTTTATGTTGTTCTATTCTTTTTTCCAGTGCTTTCCCCGTTTGACCCATGTAAAAGTTGTCACAAGACACCAAAATTCCTCAGGAGATGTGGGATATCTTTCATATTATTACAGGTAGTACAAGCAAATTTTTTGTGTTGTAAGGTTCTTTTTGGTTTTGATACATGGTCTTTTTTGCCGCTTCTAATGCATTGTTTAGTACAGTATCTGGATATTTCAGTTTCTTGCCTGTATTCCGAATCATATCTATCTCCTCATCTATATATTCTGGGCTACAAACCCGTAGTGCTCTTAGAAACATAGATGCAAACACTGATCTTTTAACCCTATTGTTTTGTCCAGAATAATAGTGTACATAGAAAGAAATATTAGTAGGTTTTCTGCAAACACTATATTTAAACCCACTACTATTTCTCCGTATGAGGACATACAAAAAGAGTAGGTACCCATCTTTTTCCATTTCCACAGTAAATTTAATTGATGGTACTAATTGATTTAACCTGACAAAAAAGTTATTCACATCTTCGTTCCTGGCCATACACAAATTATGTCGTCAACATATCTAAACCAAGGTACATTGCGTGTAATTATATTGCTTAAAATTTCCTTTTAAAAAATTCCATACATAAGTTACTTAGCACTGGGGATAGAGGGTTTCCCATTGCCATACCAAAATTTTGAGAGTAAAATTTTCCATTGAATTCTAATTTACAGTCTTTTACACATAATTTGATCAGTTCAATTAAGGTGCTTTTAGAAAATGTAATATCCAGATGTTTGTTTTCTAATAATTCCGATAGAAGCTCTAATAGATCATCAATAGGCACTTTTGTGAATAGTGATAATACATCAAAGCTCACAAGTTTCGATTCACTATTAACTTTTATATATACTTGTGACTTCTAATACTATGTATCAGTCCTTTGTCAATGGCTTGAAAATAAAGCCGAAACGGGTCAGGACCTACACCCTGTCTATTATTTTTCACCTGTGAATATGTGTAATAAACGAATCACGTGCTAAAGTGATTATAATCATCAATGGATACCACGAGCTCCTTCCGATCTTTCAGTGTTCTTTTCCCCATCTTGGAATATGCAGTCACTGACTTTGCAGAAGCCCTCACTCAAGCTCATACAAACTAGGAACACCTGCGGTTTCTACGTGAATGTCGTGTTGAACAAGTGATACCGAGATCAATGATAACCAAGTCCTTGTCAAAATTATAAGACCAACCGTTTGGTGAAATACAACGAGCCATTTTGGAAAAACATATCAGTATTAAGACATTGGACACTAAAACGAATTTTGAAGATCTATCGAGAAAAAGACGTCATTTTGAAGCCTCAATACCATCGGATTGGATAGATTCTCTACGGGAATATTGTTATATGAATATGAGGAAGAAAGTGTATCAGAAGCTTAAACTGAAACACGACAACAAAATGAAACTCCTAATCGAAAGAAGCCCCTGGACTACCAACGCCAATAATCAATGTGTCGTCAATTTATTAAACAAGCATCTGCATCTGGATAGTAATGTAACCAGTGCTTTAGGCTATGGTTTAAATTTTGCTGTATCAACTGGAAGTATAAATAGTGTAGAAATTACTAAAGGATTGTGCAACTTGGAAAAATATTGTGATTTAACTGGTGAAGAGGTGAACATAATTAAGGGAGTGATTTATGGAAGTATGAAAAAGTCAGACACCACAAACGTACCCAAAAGATTTATGGATGCCATCAATGAACTGAAAAAAGATTATACACATGACAAAAGCAGATAAATCAGGTGCCCTAGTAATTTTAAACAAAAATGAATATATATAGAAAAAATGGAAAGTCTTTTGGGTGATCATAGTACTTATAAAAAATTAGATAAGAACCCGATAGACAGTGTGATTAGTGGTTTCAATAAAAAAGTGAAAAATCTGCTAAAAGGTAACGAAAGCCTTATAAAGAAGTTGTGTGTGACCTCTCCATCGCTACCGTATATGTATGGTACGATAAAAACCCACAAAACAAACTTGCCTGACAGACCAATTATCAGCTGAGTGGGTTCCGAATCTTATAAATAAGCGTAGTATTTATTGGATATCCTTAACCCATTGGTAGGTAACATCTCTAATGCTAATATTAAGAATAATGTGGACTTAATAAATAAACTAAAATGTGTAAAAGTTAATGGTGAATCGAAACTTGTGAGCTTTGATGTAGTATCACTATTCACAAAAGTGCCTATACATGATCTATTGGAGTTTCTATAGGAAATATTAAAAAACAAACAGCTGGATATTCCATTTTCTAAAAGCACCTTAACTGAACTTATCAAATTATGTGTAAAAGACTATAAATTAGAATTCAATGGAAAATTTTACTCACAAAATTTTGGTATGGCAATGGGAAACCCTCTATCCCCAGTGCTAAGTAACTTATATATGGAATTTTTTGAAAAGAAAGTTTTAAGCAATATAATTCCACGCAATGTACCTTGGTTTAGATATGTTGATGACGTAATTTGTGTATGGCCAGGGAACGAAGATGTAAATAACTTTTTTGCCAGGTTAAATCAATTAGTACCATCAATTAAATTTACTATGGAAATGGAAAAAGATGGATACCTACCCTTTTTGTATGTCCTCAGACGGAGAAATAGTAGTGGGTATAAATACAGTGTTTACAGAAAACCTATTAATATTTCTTCCTATGTGCACTTTTATTCTGGACAAAACAATAAGGTTAAAAGATCAGGGTTTGCATCTATGTTTCTAAGAGCACTACGGGTTTGTAGCCCAGAATATATAGATGAGGAAATAGATATGATTCGGAATGCAGGCAAGAAACTGAAATATCCATATAGTGTACTAAACAATGCATTAGAAGCGCCAAAAAAGACCATGTATCAAAACCAAAAAGAACCTTACAACACAAAAATTTGCTTGTACTACCTTATAATAATAATATGAAAGATATCACACATCTCCTGATGAATTTTGGTGTTAATGTAGTTTTTAAAAACAATAAAACAATGAAACAGGTACTTATTAAGAACTCCCCCGACAATGCTAAAGGATGTGTATATAAAATTCCGTGTAAGTCTTGTGACAACTTTTACATTGGTCAAACGGGGAAAGCACTGGAAAAAAGAATAAAACAACATAAACAATGTGTGAGATATGCACAGGGAAATAGTGGTATTTTTCTGCATGTTAGTGAGAACAATCATGCTATTAACTGGGAAGGGGCAAAAAAGCTGGTGTGTTCTAATAATGCAATGGGAAGGAATATCATTGAGTCTAGTCTTATAAAAGTAAGTTACAACAATAATAGGAACACCAGTCAAGGAATGTATAAACTTGATCCTTTAATATCAAAAGAAATTTGTAAACTGTTTAAATTTTAAGGTAGGCAGTAGAGATGTATGGAAATAGGATTATTATATTTGTAAACACAGTAAGGGGGCAGTAGTGGTAATGAGATGTCCAACCCCGCCTCCCTGACACCTGTCAGGTGTGGACTTGTTGTCTCCTACGGTGGGTACCCTAATCGGTAGTATCCCTTGAGAATTTATTGTAAATTTTAGCCTAATGATTTTTGAAAGCCACTCCTACCTTGACACCTGCCTGTGGGTGGATCTGCAGTCTCAAACGGTTGTGTGTATGTTCGTCAGTACTGTCTCTGTCATATATATAAATGTGACTACTAATGCTAAGGTCACACATTCACGTATCAACACACGCACGCCCACTCATGAGCGGAAATTGGTAGTTGGCAACAGCTTACGTCAGTAAACCGTAAATGTAACGTAAAACATACGTAAAATCGTAGACGCACGGTGACGGGTCGTCCGGGCTCTAAGCTCCGCCCACTAGGGCGCCGTAGCCCGCTCCAGTTTTGAAATGTTCAAAACAAGTCGTGGGTGGTCACGCCAAATGTCACCTGACGTAGCTCCAGGCATTGCATGCGGGACCCACGGTGACTACTGCAGGGTAGGCGCTAGGGTCACCTGCATTGTTCGCCGTCATTGTTTTCTTTCTGCCGCGAAGCTGGTGGGCCTCCTAATTGCGCTGTAGCCTATGGGGAAACCGATTCGCACATTTACAACCCTATACGACATGGCAACGCTGTAGCGTGGTATAAAAGGTCAGGTCGGCGCCCTCAGGCAACGCCATCTTGAATTGACAAGGCCTGTGCGATCACTCAAAACACAGCGATGAGTCATCACCAGTCGTCCTATCCTGGCCACGAGTTACCATTCCCAGTTCTGTATTTTTGATGTTAATTATTACTTTTTATCTAGAGTATCTAATTGCTATGTTAGATAATTAAATTTCACAGTCTTTAACAACATCATAATCCTCTAAACCTGGTTAATATGATTAAATATGCTGCACAATGGTGGAAAATCAGCGCAGAAGTTATGATGAGACAACAGTTTATTAACACAAATGATTATAAAATACATTATCAGTCATTGCTGATGACTTTAAATGCTAACTCAGTACTTGCAACTTTCATATTTTGTAAACTGTTCAACCATTTGTTTTTAATTTGCATTGCTGTGGCTACTTTTTCTGAGGCCATCTAATGAGACATTACTAGTTGGCAACCTCCGATCTCCATAATGCATCCAAAATATATAATGCTCCATTTGTCACTTTGCATAAATTACACAATTTAGAAGCAGATTCTCTCCTCAGATATGCATACAAACTTACATCAAAGGCATTAAATACCTCCAGTCTAGAAATGCAAAACGTCAACCTTGCCCTACAAATTTTCAATGAATATGTCATAGAAGCACTTTTGACAACGGAAAAAGAACACTGTTTGCCAAATTCTGAAGAAGTAGCTAATTATATTAGTCATTTATCTCTGGTGGACCATAATGAATGTAAAGCATCCACATAAAGGTACTCGGCTTTACAATAAATATGCTACTCCACTAACATATAATGTAAATGACGAGAAGTATATTTTCCTACAGAAATTCCATTTCTGGTTAGATCTCTGGAATAACATTTCTAAAACTGGTGGAAAGCTGAGTAGGGATACATTCACTGCCTTAAAACACACAACTAGTGCAATGATAGAAATAACAAAATACTGTGTACAAAAATTATGAATTAAATGTCTTACCAGGAAAATTTCAAACCCATCAACTTGAAAATAGATTTGGTAAATATCGTCGACTTGGTGGCAGCAATTACAACATTTCCTTACGATAAGTGTTCGAGTGTGAAAAAAAAACTGAGGTTAATTTCTGTTCTCAGAATAACTTTTAATAATAAAAACATCGAACTGAAGATCTTCGAAGAATCGAACTGGGAGTGCATGAATAATCAGGAGTCCGGAAATAACGATTTTTTTATATTGATATCAGTCAAGATGATATTGATAAATGTATGGATCTTTTCCCGGTTATAACATATTGCGTATACTGTTGTGAAAAAATGTAAGTGTAGCTCCTGTAAAGACTTACTTGCCAAGAAACAAAAGATAGCTTACCAGACAATAACAGTTACATTCAGGGTATAAGCAGAGGAAGACTTCTTTATCCGCCTGAATCTGTATTTTACGCAATTCTGTTTAACTATATAACCGTTGATAAACTGTCACAGTGTCCTGATTTTATCAAATCATTGTAACAAAGGAATTTGGCCACGGACATTTCACTCGCTGCCCTTTCTGATAATGATGCCTCCTTACCTCAAAATGATTGTGATGCTGGGCATAGCATAGAAAAAATTTAAAAAATGCTGATATTTGCTTCCTCCAATGCCCTACTAAACAATTATTGTTAGAAAAGTACTGAAAACATTCAAAATTGCAAAGATTTAACAAAAATGAGAAAGCTGAATACACTGACGAAATAAGATTCTGAGGAACAATTGCTGTGAATTATAGAGAATATTTATTTTGTATATAGCTCTTATACCTTTCCCTAAAGAGAGAGGCATCTTTCGTTACCATTTTTGTCCTCTTGTCCTCCTTTCTAAGTATAAAAATGTATTAAATACTCATTTCTGTGAATAAACTTTTTTGTTCTCATTACTGTTTCTGCACTGATTTCCCTTATATTTAATCATATTAACCAGGTCCAGAGGATACTGATGACGCAAAAGACTGTAAAACATAATTAACTTACACAAAAATTATACATTCTGCAAATAACTGATAAATGCCACCAAAAATACAAAGGTGTGAATGGAAACGCATATGGCCAGACTCGGACGACTGGTGATGACTCATGCTTGAGTCTCTCAGGCCTTCTCAATTCAAGATGGCGTTGCCTCAGGTCACTACGGCCGAACAAGGGAAAGGCCCGTGGCAACAAGAAGTGTTGGCTTAATACAACAACAACAACAAACTCAGGTCAGCTGTTGTTTCCGTCTCCCGAGACCAGCAGTTTCCTCCAAGTACTCTCCACAATGCCCTTCAAGATGCCGAATCTCCTAAAACGACCTAGGAAGGGACCATCAACGTCACATCTTCTTGCAGGACCTTCTTTCAGCCCGGAGAAGACTCCTACAGCCACTCAGGGCGAGGAAATGTGATCTTCCACTTACAGGAGTCGGAGTTGGATGAGATACAGAGTGATGACAGCGACATGGAAGACGACTGACGGACAGGGAGGAGTGGATATTGAACATATTCTACTTCCTTAAGCCCCACATCGTCCGTCAGAAGAAGCCCAAGATGTTGGGACTGCCAATGGTATGTATATTATAATGTCTGACTTATTTTTTTTTATTTGTTGGAATATATAATATTTTACAGTACATGCAGAATTCTACCAAAGTGAATTTACAACCTGGATTTTCAGAATGCAATATTTTTATATTCTCTCATACAAGTTCCATCACTTGACAGTCTGCTCTGTTTACAGGCAAAGACAATACACGAAAGATGGGAAACTGACTATTAATACCATTAAAAAAAACATCATCCAACCCGTCAGAATGCGCGCCATCTATTGATCATGCCCTCAACTAAAACTCGGCTGTGGCGTAGCGCGGCTTTTTTAAATGTTAAAATTTATTCTTATGCTGCAATAAACTTCTCTTTATAAATTATTGAATACTAAATCGATTAATATTGCTTGTTAACATGATTATAGGGCTCTATCATAGCTTATGACTTATATATTAGGCATTTCTGAATCATTAAATAAAATCCTTCAGTTAATGTAACATTAATTGCTAAGTATCTTGATCTAAAATTGAGAGGGCAGTTAACATTAATTGCTAAGTATCTTTATCTAAAATTGAGAGGGATGTTAGAATGAAACAAACTTATTCTCATATTATCTTATTATTTCACCAATATAGTATACAGTAATTATTTTCCTTTTTTTGGGCTTGAGTAATTATTAAACAAAATCACATGAAACACTTTCACTTAGAACAGGCACTAGTAATACTGTATATGCTAATCAAATTACAGCATAACACGTCAAGGTT
>NC_061092.1:24744055-24754055 GCF_015104395.2 Macrobrachium nipponense
AAAAGGGGAGTCCTTTAGCTATAAAACAGAAAATGAATTTTGAATTGGCAATATGTCAGAACGATTTTTAATATTAAATTAGGATGATGCCTTTGCGCTTCATTAAGAATAAAAAAAAATCATACTATAAAATTTATAAATATGCTCAGATAAGCTTACATCGATGTACTTTGAAATAAAGAGAAGAGCTATTTCCAAACTTCGGTATACTGTAACCTTACCAATACTTCATGATGGTCGAGTGGGAAACTGGAGGCATTACATACTAAGAAATTGATAGTTGGGCTTGTGCACGTGAATAAAGCATTCATATCTTGAAACAGCTGGAAATGTTTCATCAGTGGGTTAGAATACATCTAACAACTAGTAATTGTAAATGAGAATGAAGACGACTGAAGGGGAATTTAAGATCCAGAACACTGTCTACAGTGAGGATGAGCTCGAAACAGTCATAAACTTCAAACATAAGATCATGTAGCGCTATCTTGCTGTTGTAATGATAACATCCAAAAGGATCCTCGAGATCCCTTTGAAAGAATCTTCATCATTTTTAGCCATCCTGACTCGAAGGACTAATATCCTGCCTCCCCAGTACCCGCTGGATCACATTAGAGTAACAGTATATTCAAATTTACATCTTCGATAGGAGGTGTAAACCACTCAGACCCAGTTGCATTGCATTTGGAGGTGTCGCAATTGTTCAACAACACTTGTAGTAGCTACGCATTAATGTTCCCGTTTCTAAAATATTTTTGTGAAATAAAACATACTGAAACACAGCTGAATGATAATTCAAAGCAAATCATACTATGTGCCAGAATTCTATATACTTTGAGCTCTCTTTATAAAAGTTGTTAATTATATAACATGCCCATATTACATATTGTCTAGTGCAAGTTTTTATTAGAAATGGTCGCAAGATGTTACGCTCTCTTAGTCGACTTTAGCCGTTAATATAAAGCTGATTATCCTTATTTTTCTTAAACAACTGGCTTTTATTGTATTTATTTATTTTTTACCAGAGGGATCTCCTACCTTAAAAATCCCGATTGGCATTTTCCTGTTTCAACACTCTTCAGCGAAATGCAGCAAATCTCATATCCGCCCACTTTGCCATTAGGAGTTTTTAACCGTTTCTATTTCTGTAATACGTGAGCAGTTCCACACTTTTTCATAAAATCACACGGGGAAAATATCTAAAAAGAAGCAAGTACGATGGCGCTGATACATCCGTTGTATTGCAGATGACTAAATATAACCAAGTGAATAAAAAGTATTTTTCCTCCGCGTGTTTTTGTAGCATTTACTCGAATAACAGTAAATTATTCACACTGAAAACACATCACTCAATATGGAAAAGGATGAATGTGCTTTTATTGAGCAACTCGAATTAGAGAATGAAAAGCATAATAGGTGAAGATATTTTTTTTTACAGCCTCCATGGGCTTAAGATAATTTAATGGATGACTTCCTTTGGCCAGTTACAAATGGACATATCAAAGCGCATGATATATTTGATACTATTCAATCCATTTTTCATTTCTTATGTTTTCCCGTCCGTATTTCTGTCATTCTTTTGTCCCTGTGTAACAAATTTCAAATATACCGGGAGAGGTTTTAAAGTTTAAGAAATTAGGTGCTGTACGTGTATTGTACATACAGTAATATATATCTGCAGCTAATAATGCATAATGGATTATGTTTAGATAAATATTCATGGCGTTACTTAAAGGAACCCTATGTGATTTATGCTGAAACAAAGCAAGCACCGCATACCCAGTCAGAACATTATATCATCATCTTATCTTGATAAAGGGTAAAGCATAGATAAGACACGTCCTTTGTTAATCCTGCTCTCTGCATTAACGTCCTTTACGTCTTCAAATGGACATCGTAGAAGATTGGTGCACCGCTCAGCTAAGGTCTCTAACTCTTGATTGTTTCCAGCCTACTCAACAATCCCTTCTGAATGTACATGGGCCACTATCATCTCCTGGGATCGAGATAAAAGGCGTCGGGGTAGCAACCTCACCCCTAAGAACACAACCTAAGGGATGCATAAGGGCGGTCTCCCTGGGTCTGATGAAGATAGAAGATGGAAAGGTTGGAAGTAGAGAAATGTCAAGTAAAAACTGAATGGAAATCTGGCTTTGAAAAAGAAGTACACTCCCTGGTTTTCGGACCCTTTTCCGTTGTTCCCGCATTAACTGATAATGATATCGCCGGGAATCCATTTTTGCAGATAACACCTTTCTTCCTTTATCGCCCAGTAAATGATCAGTTTAGGATTTAGATAATATAAGAGACAAAGGCAAAAACAGAGACGAGAGAGAGAGAGAGAGAGAGAGAGAGAGAGAGAGAGAGAGAGAGAGAGAGAGAGAGAGATGGTCAACGAACGGATAAATTCTATCTGCGTGGATTCATACGGCTTCTATGTATTTTTTCTTCATTTTATTTTATTCTGTTTTTTTAGCCCGACTAATAAAAGTTGTTTTGAAATGCCCGGAAGGTATATTGGAAAGATGCTGAATGTGAATGCAGCATCAGTAATTCAATATTCAACTACCGATATTGTTCTGAAACGAAGCAGGATGTATGAGCAAACAAATCTTTGACAAAAATGTTTGTTTGTGTTTTTTTTTTTATTTTTTTTTTTTTTATTTATTTATTTTTTTTTTTTTTTTTGTCTGGGGTTACGGCAGAAAACTCTTGTTTACTAGATTTTCTCATTGCATATCTAATTTAGTTCAGATGTGAAGTGTTTAAATAGATGCTATGCTTAACCCTCTATCAAGACATGTTAATGATATAAAGTTCAGACTGGGCATGCGGTGCTTGCTTTACTTCCAGCATAAAGCATACAGGGTTCCTTTAAGTAAAGTCATGAATGTTTATCTTGGTAAATATTTCATTACGTATTACTGGTTACGAATATATGGCGCAGTATGTACAATACACGCACAGCACCTAATTTCTTAAACATTACAAATTATCCCGTCATATTTGAATTTTGTTACACAAGGACAAAAGGAATGGCAGATATAAAGCCAGAACATCATACAAAAAAAAAGAAGGACTGGATTGAATATAATTATATATATATATATATATATAATATATATATATATATATATATGTGTGTGTGTGTGTGTGTGTGTGTGTCTGTGTGTGTGTGTGTGTGTGTGTGTGCCCGTTCGTAACTGCCCAAAAGGAAGTTATCCATTATCTTACGCTCATGGAGCTTGTAGGAAGGAATATCTTTACCTGTTATGCCTTTCCTTTTCTAATACAAGTTGCTCAATAAAAGCACAGGGTTAATACCGACATACTCGTCCATAAGCTATTTCGAAACACACCAGTATATCATAAATTAATTTCATGTCCATAGATCTGATATAAACAGTGAACAGTTTATTTTGTAACTTGGAAAGCATAACATTTCACGCCGAATAAAAGCAAAATATCGCTCTGATCGTTTCCTGTAAATACAGATTTGGTGGTTCCAATAGCCTGCGTTTCACATCTTATGTTCTGTCTTTATTGGATAAACTGTTTTCTGGCGTTGATATCAGCAGCCCCGTAAATTCTCGTTATTGTGACGACATTCTTTGATGTGGTGGTTTCTTTCCTTTCTCCCGGTAAGAGTAAAAACAATTTTTTTCATCACGAGAAAATAACCTCATGGTGACGTTAGTGTTCATGTCATGACAGCAGTCTGTAGAACAAGTGATTTTTAAAATTTGTGAAGAATCTGATATACGTATACATTTACATGCAATCGGATTTCATAAGAAGCTATCAAACAACATATTATCATAGCCTGTTACAAAATGTCATTAGGAGTAATCATGTACAGTGCTTTGAAATCATGTAACAAAGCCATGTAACAAGTGATTGTAGCATGTTTTGTAATTGCTCACTCCGGAATTCTTTTATGACATTTACTGTAAAGCTGTTGACATTTCTACTTGGAACGATTATTGATGACGATGCTGATTAGTTTAAGAGTAACTGCTCTAAGTTTTCAAAGTGCCATACGTTACCAAGTCGCAGTCGCAGAAGTGCAGTTGGCAACATGCCGTTCTCGTAATCTTGCGGTTCGCCTCCTGTTAGGATCGGATAAGTGAGGCTGTCTACTACCACCGGTTTTACCACCGTGAGTGACGTCATGCTAGGGAGTTGGCGTTTCCTGGCCGACGCCGCCAGAGAAGCAATAGCTTTGGGGGAAGACTGAAAATGACGACTTTGATTTTTATATGGAGCTTTAGCTGCTTTAGCTCAAATTTTCCTTTCTAACGGAGAAATTAAATTAGGTATATCTTAGTTTTACCAGACCACTGAGCTGATTGACAGCTCTCCTAGAGCTGGCCCGAAGGATTAGATATTTTTACGTGGCTAGGAAACACTTGGTCACCTAGCAACGGGACCTACAGCTTATCCGAACTACATTGCATCGAGAAATGAATTTCTATCACCAGAAATAAATTCTCTGATTCCGCTTTGGCCGAGCAGAGTCTAACGGAGAAAAGGCAGTTTTGCATAGATGTACAGATATTTACGAATAGGAAAAATGGATTATAGTTATAATAGAAGTTCGTTCATGTACTCCGAATGGGAGACGTGGGAGAAATGTTGATTTGTAGGGTAGTGGAAATATTAGTGCAAAAGAGCAGGCCTTGATATTCAGGAAGCAAGAGAGTAACGGAAAAGTCAAAGGTGAAAGGTGCAGAGGAAGATAAGATATCAGCGTCTTGCCGCCTGATTGTCATTCTGCGACGTAAGGCGACTGGAAATAGTTTCCGCAGGTAACCTAATCAGCTGTTTTGTTTCCTTGACTGTCTTTTGTTATAAAAAAAAGTATATAGACAGGAAGCAGAAGGTAGGGTATGTAATGACCATCAAGTCACAGACAATTGCTTTGATAAAATAGGATTTTGCCTTTTGGGATGATTGCAAATTCTCTTTTACTATTTCACAGTCTTGTCCTCTTGGTAGAGTAGTGAGTATTAAAAAAAGATATGCTGAAACCCCATAAATAGTAAATGGAAAAAAACTCATCACCCATTCCCATTCATCCACTTGCATAATATCCGACACGATGCATTGTTCGCCGTCATTGTTTTCTTTCCGCCGCGAAGCTGGTGGGCCTCCTAATTGCGCTGTAGCCTATGGGGAAACCGATTCGCACATTTACAACCATACCGACATGGCAACGCTGTAGCGTGGTATAAAAGGTCAGGTCGGCGCCCTCAGGCAACGCCATCTTGAATTGACAAGGCCTGTGCGATCACTCAAAACACAGCGATGAGTCATCACCAGTCGTCCTATCCTGGCCACGAGTTACCATTCCCAGTTCTGTATTTTTGATGTTAATTATTACTTTTTATCTAGAGTATCTAATTGCTATGTTAGATAATTAAATTTCACAGTCTTTAACAACATCATAATCCTCTAAACCTGGTTAATATGATTAAATATGCTGCACAATGGTGGAAAATCAGCGCAGAAGTTATGATGAGACAACAGTTTATTAACACAAATGATTATAAAATACATTATCAGTCATTGCTGATGACTTTAAATGCTACTCAGTACTTGCAACTTTCATATTTTGTAAACTGTTCAACCATTTGTTTTTAATTTGCATTGCTGTGGCTACTTTTTCTGAGGCCATCTAATGAGACATTACTAGTTGGCAACCTCCGATCTCCATAATGCATCCAAATATATAATGCTCCATTTGTCACTTTGCATAAATTACACAATTTAGAAGCAGATTCTCTCCTCAGATATGCATACAAACTTACATCAAAGGCATTAAATACCTCCAGTCTAGAAATGCAAAACGTCAACCTTGCCCTACAAATTTTCATGAATATGTCATAGAAGCACTTTTGACAACGGAAAAAGAACACTGTTTGCCAAATTCTGAAGAAGTAGCTAATTATATTAGTCATTTATCTCTGGTGGACCATAATGAATGTAAAGCATCCACATAAAGGTACTCGGCTTTTACAATAAATATGCTACTACACTAACATATAATGTAAATGACGAGAAGTATATTTTCCTATAGAAATTCCATTTCTGGTTAGATCTCTGGAATAACATTTCTAAAACTGGTGGAAAGCTGAGTAGGGATACATTCACTGCCTTAAAAACACACAACTAGTGCAATGATAGAAATAACAAAATACTGTGTACAAAAATTATGAATTAAATGTCTTACCAGGAAAATTTCAAACCCATCAACTTGAAAATAGATTTGGTAAATATCGTCGACTTGGTGGCAGCAATTACAACATTTCCTTACGATAAGTGTTCGAGTGTGAAAAAAAAACTGAGGTTAATTTCTGTTCTCAGAATAACTTTTAATAATAAAAACATCGAACTGAAGATCTTCGAAGAATCGAACTGGGAGTGCATGAATAATCAGGAGTCCGGAAATAACGATTTTTTTATATTGATATCAGTCAAGATGATATTGATAAATGTATGGATCTTTTCCCGGTTATAACATATTGCGTATACTGTTGTGAAAAAATGTAAGTGTAGCTCCTGTAAAGACTTACTTGCCAAGAAACAAAAGATAGCTTACCAGACAATAACAGTTACATTCAGGGTATAAGCAGAGGAAGACTTCTTTATCCGCCTGAATCTGTATTTACGCAATTCTGTTTAACTATATAACCGTTGATAAAACTGTCACAGTGTCCTGATTTTTATCAAATCATTGTAACAAAGGAATTTGGCCACGGACATTTCACTCGCTGCCCTTTCTGATAATGATGCCTCCTTACCTCAAAATGATTGTGATGCTGGGCATAGCATAGAAAAAATTTAAAAAATGCTGATATTTGCTTCCTCCAATGCCCTACTAAACAATTATTGTTAGAAAAGTACTGAAAACATTCAAAATTGCAAAGATTTAACAAAAATGAGAAAGCTGAATACACTGACGAAATAAGATTCTGAGGAACAATTGCTGTGAATTATAGAGAATATTTATTTTGTATATAGCTCTTATACCTTTCCCTAAAGAGAGAGGCATCTTTCGTTACCATTTTGTCCTCTTGTCCTCCTTTCTAAGTATAAAAATGTATTAAATACTCATTTCTGTGAATAAACTTTTTTGTTCTCATTACTGTTTCTGCACTGATTTCCCTTATATTTAATCATATTAACCAGGTCCAGAGGATACTGATGACGCAAAAGACTGTAAAACATAATTAACTTACACAAAAATTATACATTCTGCAAATAACTGATAAATGCCACCACCAAAAATACAAAGGTGTGAATGGAAACGCATATGGCCAGACTCGGACGACTGGTGATGACTCATGCTTGAGTCTCTCAGGCCTTCTCAATTCAAGATGGCGTTGCCTCAGGTCACTACGGCCGAACAAGGGAAAGGCCCGTGGCAACAAGAAGTGTTGGCTTAATACAACAACAACAACAAACTCAGGTCAGCTGTTGTTTCCGTCTCCCGAGACCAGCAGTTTCCTCCAAGTACTCTCCACAATGCCCTTCAAGATGCCGAATCTCCTAAAACGACCTAGGAAGGGACCATCAACGTCACATCTTCTTGCAAGGGACCTTCTTTCCACGCCCGGAGAAGACTCCTACAAGCCACTCAGGGCGGAGGAAATGTGATCTTCCACTTACAGGAGTCGGAGTTGGATGAGATACAGAGTGATGACAGCGACATGGAAGACGACTGACGGACAGGGAGGAGTGGATATTGAACATATTCTACTTCCTTAAGCCCCACATCGTCCGTCAGAAGAAGCCCAAGATGTTGGGACTGCCAATGGTATGTATATTATAATGTCTGACTTAATTTTTTTTTTATTTGTTGAAAATATATAATATTTTACAGTACATGCAGAATTCTACCAAAGTGAATTTACAACCTGGATTTTCAGAATGCAATATTTTTATATTCTCTCATACAAGTTCCATCACTTGACAGTCTGCTCTGTTTACAGGCAAAGACAATACACGAAAGATGGGAAACTGACTATTAATACCATTAAAAAAAACATCATCCAACCCGTCAGAATGCGCGCCATCTATTGATCATGCCCTCAACTAAAACTCGGCTGTGGCGTAGCGCGGCTTTTTTAAATGTTAAAATTTATTCTTATGCTGCAATAAACTTCTCTTTATAAATTATTGAATACTAAATCGATTAATATTGCTTGTTAACATGATTATAGGGCTCTATCATAGCTTATGACTTATATATTAGGCATTTCTGAATCATTAAATAAAATCCTTCAGTTAATGTAACATTAATTGCTAAGTATCTTGATCTAAAATTGAGAGGGCAGTTAACATTAATTGCTAAGTATCTTTATCTAAAATTGAGAGGGATGTTAGAATGAAACAAACTTATTCTCATATTATCTTATTATTTCACCAATATAGTATACAGTAATTATTTTCCTTTTTTTGGGCTTGAGTAATTATTAAACAAAATCACATGAAACACTTTCACTTAGAACAGGCACTAGTAATACTGTATATGCTAATCAAATTACAGCATAACACGTCAAGGTTTTTATAATCTACTGACATTTTACTCCTTTAAAAACAATATTAATGAAGTAAAATGGAAATGTGCAATGAACTGTACCTGTGCCAGATTTTTCAAAAATGCTTTCAAATGTTGCAGTACTGCACTCAGAGTTGTATGTTATTGCTCTTGCTGCAGATGTATCATTTGGATTACCTGTGAAAGTGGGAAAGAGTTACTAGTATAACTAACATTTTCAGTGCATAATACTGTATAAAAATGTATTATAACAAATTACAGTATATAACAACATCTTTATATTATAGCAATAACATATTCATCCACACCTGCAAAGATTTTGATCTGGACATGCATTTTTATTGAGTCTTAAGGAATCCGGAGTCACATAGTTCTTGCAGGAAAAGTGAAGACTGCATACTCTACAACAGTTGTTTACATATTTTGTACTTTTATCAAGAAGACATTTAATATTGACAACTCTAATCCATTGTAGGCATCTGCAAATACATAGACATAGATATTATGAAGCAGGGTGGTAATTCATCATTTGTCATTTGAGGGAAGTTGAAATCCATGTCTGAGGGAAGTTATAATATACATATTTTCTTAATAATTATATATCTGATATTTAGGTACTTATTCCTAAATATTATATACTGTACATAAAACAATACATATGTGTCAGACAAATCTAAGAACCTAGAGGAATGAATACAGTTTATTATATTTTATGATTATTTATTAAGGTCTTGATCAAGTCAGAACCTATTTATAACAATTTATTAAAATCTCATAGCCCAATTGTGGGAGTTCTCAAAAATGCATATTCAATTGGCACCCTTTTATGAAGGTAATGTAACCAACACTTCTGCCTGGTATTTTCAGGTAAAATGCCATTTCTGCAAGAAGCATGCACATTCCTAAAAAAATTTGAAACAATTATTCTATTAACTTGAACCATGTTTCTTTTTGCATCATGTACAGTACAAGCAAATATCATAGGTTTTCACAACTTGTTTTGCCAATTTATTACTACTGTATTACTGCGTACATTTGCTGCCAAATGGTAAATTTACTTTGGAATACTATGTGGGGTGTTGGTACCAATTACAAGATTTCATTTTAAAAATTGAACAATCATGAGCATATAATGCAGAAACATAGATGAAACGGTAAGAATGGATCTTGCGGGAGCGGATATGCTGGTTTGCATGTAATTTTTTTTTTTTTTTTTTAATGCTTTTATCCATACATATAGGAAAATTCAATCATAGATTAAAAGGTTAGTGAACTGGAAATTAAAAGTAAAAACACTCTAACTTAACTAACCTACTTATGCTCTCCCATCTGAATGCTCTCACAAGATCCACACGATGGATTGTCTTTGTAAACAAACAGACGATGTAGGCAGGTGCAATGCTACCGCCATCTTCATTTCATGCCAGGTACTAAATTGTA
>NC_061092.1:24756344-24761344 GCF_015104395.2 Macrobrachium nipponense
GAAATTAGGTGCTGCGCGTGTATTGTACATACTGCGCCATACATTCGTAACCAATAATACGTAATGAAATATTTACCAAGATAAACATTCATGACTTTACTTAAAGGAACCCTGTATGCTTTATGCTGGAAGTAAAGCAAGCACCGCATGCCCAGTCAGAACTTTATATCATTAACATGTCTTGATAGAGGGTTAAGCATAGCATCTATTTAAACAATGAACAATCGCCACTTCACATCTGAACTAAATTAGATATGCAATGAGAAAATCTAGTAAACAAGAGTTTTCTGCCGCAACCCCAGACAAAAAAAAAAAAAAAAAAAAAAAAAAAAAAAAAAAAAAAAAAAAAAAACACAAACAAACATTTTTGCCAAAGATTTGTTTGCTCATACATCCTTACCTGGAAAATGCAGAGCAAAACGCCGCCTGCTTCGTTTCAGAACAATATCGGTAGTTGAATATTGAATTACTGATGCTGCATTCACATTCAGCATCTTTCCAATATACCTTCCGGCATTTCAAAACAACTTTTATTAGTCGGGCTAAAAAAACAGAATAAAATAAATGAAGAAAAAAATACATAGAAGCCGTATGAATCCACGCAGAGAGAATTTATCCGTTCGTTGACCATCTCTCTCTCTCTCTCTCTCTCTCTCTCTCTCTCTCTCTCTCTTTCTGTTTTTGCCTTTGTCTCTGATATTATCTAAATCGTAAACTAATCATTTACTGGGCGATAAAGGGAGAAAGGTGTTATCTGCAAAAATGGATTCCCGGCGATATCATTATCACTTAATGCGGGAACAACGGAAAAAGGGTCCGAAACCAGGGAGTGTACTTCTTTTTCAAAGCCAGATTTCCATTCAGTTTTTTACTTGACATTTCTCTACTTCCAACCTTTCCATCTTCTATCTTCATCAGACCCAGGGAGACCGCCCTTATGCATCCCTTAGGTTTGTGTTCTTAGGGGTGAGGTTGCTACCCCGACGCTTTTATCTCGATCCCAGGAGATGATAGTGGCCCATGTACATTCAGAAGGGATTGTTGAGTAGGCTGGAAACAATCAAGAGTTAGAGACCTTAGCTGAGCGGTGCACCAATCTTCTACGATGTCCATTTGAAGACGTAAAGGACGTTAATGCAGAGAGCAGGATTAACAAAGGACGTGTCTTATCTATGCTTTACCCTTTATCAAGATAAGATGATGATATAATGTTCTGACTGGGTATGCGGTGCTTGCTTTGTTTCAGCATAAATCACATAGGGTTCCTTTAAGTAACGCCATGAATATTTATCTAAACATAATCCATTATGCATTATTAGCTGCATATATATATATATATATATATATATATATATATATATATATATATATATATATATATATATATAATATATATATATATATATATATATATATATATATATCACTGTATGTACAATACACGTACAGCACCTAATTTCTTAAACTTTAAAACCTCTCCCGGTATATTTGAAATTTGTTACACAGGGACAAAAGAATGACAGAAATACGGACGGGAAAACATAAGAAATGAAAAATGGATTGAATAGTATCAAATATATCATGCGCTTTGATATGTCCATTTGTAACTGGCCAAAGGAAGTCATCCATTAAATTATCTTAAGCCCATGGAGGCTGTAAAAAGAAATATCTTCACCTATTATGCTTTTCATTCTCTAATTCGAGCTGCTCAATAAAAGCACATCCATCCTTTCCCATATTGAGTGATGTCGTGTTTTCAGCGTGAATAATTTACTGTTACTCGAGTAAATGCTACAAAAACACGCGGAGGAAAAATACTTTTTATCCACTTGGTTATATTTAGTCATGTGCAATACAACGGATGTATCAGCGCCATCGTACTTGCTTCTTTTTAGATTTTTTCCCCGTGTGATTTTATGAAAAAGTGTCGAACTGCCCACGTATTACAGAAATAGAAACGGTTAAAAACAAACTCCTAATGGGCAAAGTGGGCGGATATGAGATTTGCTGCATTTCGCTGAAGAGTGTTGAAACAGGAAAATGCCAATCGGGATTTTGGTAAAAAATAAATAAATCAATCAATATAATAAAAGCCAATTGTTTAAGAAAAATAAGTTTAATCAGCTTTATATTAATGGCTAAAGTCGACTAAGAGAGCGCAACGTCTTGCGACCATTTCTAATAAACTTGCACTAGACAATATGTAATATGGGCATTTTGTATAATTAACAACTTTTATAAAGAAAGAGCTCAAAGCGTATAGAATTCTGGCACGTAGTATGATTTGCTTTGAATTATCATTCAACTGTGTTTCAGTATGTTTTATTTCACAAAAATATTTTAGAAACGGGAACATTAATGTGTAGCTACTGCAAGTGTTGTTGAACAATTGCGACACATCCAAATGCAATGCAACTAGGTCTGAGTGGTTTACACCTCCTATCGAAGATGTAAATTTAAATATACTGTTACTCTAATGTGATCCAGCGGTTATTGGGGAGGCAGGATATTAGTCCTTCGAGCCAGGATGGCTAAAAATGATGAAGATTCTTTCAAAGGGATCTCAAGGATCCTTTTGGATGTTATCATTACACCAGCAAGATAGCGCTACATGATGTTATGTTTGAAGTTTATGACTGTTTCGAGCTCATCCTCACTGTAGACAGTGTTCTGGATCTTAAATTCCCTTCAGTCGTCTTCATTCTCATTTACAATTACTAGTTGCTAGATGTATTCTAACCCACTGATGAAACATTTCCAGCTGTTTCAAGATATGAATGATTTATTCACGTGTACAAGCCCAGCTATCAATTTCTTAGTATGTAATGCCTCCAGTTTCCCACTGTATACCGAAGTTTGGAAACAGCTCTTCTCTTTATTTCAAAGTACATCGATATAAGCATTTCTGAGCTTATTAATAAATTTTATAGTATGATTCTTTTATTCTTAATGAAGCAAAAGGCATCATCCTAATTTAATATTAAAATCCGTTCTGACATATTGCCAATTCAAAATTCATATTCTGTTTTATAGCTAAAGGACTCCCCTTTTTGCGAATAATAATGGCAATTCAATCATTCCTAATTACTGGAGTCGATAATTGATTATCGAAAAAATTATCACACAGCAAGATACCATTACGTATTTAATTGTAAATATACTAATTTTTCTTTTTTTTTGCCATGTCCTTTTATTTACGCAAGACATTCATTGAGCTAATGCTTTATTGTGAGGGACGTATACCTAACTTCGCAGAACTTTTCATTATCACATAGTTTTGTGTAACAAAGTCTTCATTCCTCACAAAAAAGAAAAAAAAAAGAAGAAAAAAAAAGAAAAGAATTGCTTATTACAATTTCTGGCCCAATGACATTTGACAATGCGTTGCAACTGGCAACCGACTCCTACGTTCAGAGCATATATTGTAGATCCGGACCGTGGTTTAGAGTAATTATACTCGGTCAGCTTTTCTGGTCTAGTTTAACGAATGGAATAGATAGAAGTGAAAGGATATCGCTGTCAAACCTAGAGAGAAGAAGGCCCGTAAGATAGATAGATTGTCACCCAACCGGAAAGAACGTTCTATAGTAGATTCACATCAGCCGTGCATTTGATGTCTAGGCCAGTCTCTTAGGACGCTCCTGATTGGCTGTTGATAAGCCAATCACAGGGCTGGAAACTCTCGAGAGAAACTGAGAGTTTCCAGCCCTGGGATTCGCTTGTCATCAGCCAATCAGGAGCGTCGTAAGGGACTGGCCTAGACATCAGATGCACCGGTGATGTGAATCTACTATAGTTAAATAGGAATAAGCGGTACACCGGTAGAACATCTTCAGCCACACACAAAAAATGAAACGATTATAACTCTGTATTCATAATTTTATTTTCAAATCCTGATATCACATTTACACTTTGGTTGGAATTACTCTAAATGCGATATTAAAAAAAATCCATCCTCTTTCTAGTACCTTTGTTATAAAAGCCATTGTTTAACTATTAATTTTCAAAAGCTTATCTTTTTTATCGATATCAATAAAGCTAGTTTATGTTGTTAAAAAAGTTCTTGGAATGGGGAATTAACATTATTCCTACTTATTGTTAACTTTTTATATTCAATCGTATAATAACGTTTTTTTTTTTTTTTTTTTTTTTTTTTTTTTTTACTTCTACCTTGGTTAGCAGTGTGATATCTTTGGCTGGTTTATGAAAATCGTAGAAACTTTGTTCATCTCAACCAAATAAAAACAAAAAAACCATCTCCAAAAACGTTAGGACTAATGATATATATAATTTTTTTCCCGGTGTTGTGAAAAATCAACCAAGATAACATTTTATATGAAAGTGATAGATTTTGGTGCTTGGTATTCGTGGTGCATGGATGGAAAGATAGGTGAGCCCAGAACGAGGTCCACATTACCGACCTGACCTAGTAGGGCTTTGCAGTGCAAAGCATATCCAAAAGCTGTGGAGAATTCGAGAATTTAACAGGACATTATGTTTGTTTACAATTACAGATACATCCAATTTTATATATATTAATTAATATATATTAATATAATTATATATATATTATATATAATATATAATTGCATATGCAATAATATACATATATATATTTACTTAGATATATTATATATATAGAGTATATAAATATAATATAGATTTATATTTATTATATATATATATATTATAATATATATGCATGTATATATATGTGTGTTTCATGTATATATATATATATATATATATATATATATATATATATATATATATATATATATACATGTGTGTGTGTATCTTAAAAGAAAAGTGTGAAGGTGAATTGTTAATCTCAGTTTTTTCTTTTTCCGCTTAGAGACAGGAGGGCTTAGTGACAAGCGCTTGATTCCTCGAAGGGTGCTGAAATGAAAAAACAGTCAGAATTGGTGACCATGCGATATACGGTTGACAACCTTTCGGAGATCACATGACTGGGTGCGGCGCGGTCAGTTGCTATGGCA
>NC_061092.1:24768844-24775858 GCF_015104395.2 Macrobrachium nipponense
CCGTCCGTCGTCTTCCATGTCGCTGTCATCACATTTCTTCGACCCGAGTGTCTGCAGGAGTGGCTGTAGGAGTCTTCTCCGGGCTGAAAGAAGGTCCTGCAAGAAGATGTGACGTTGATGGTCCCTTCCTTGGTCGTTTTAGGAGATTCGGCATCTTGAAGGGCATTGTGGAGGGTACTTGGAGGAAACTGCTGGTCTCGGGAGACGGAAACAACAGCAGACCTGAGTTTGTTGTTGTTGTTGTATTAAGCCAACACTTCTTGTTGGTACGGGCCTTTCCCTTGTTCGTCCCGCAGTGACCTGAGGGCCGGCGCCGACCTGACCTTTATACCACACTATACCGGACGACCTGTCACCGTGCGTCTACGATTTTACGTATGTTTTACGTTACATTTACGGTTTACTGACGTGAACTGTTTGCAACTACCAATTTCCGCTCATGCGTGGGCGTGCGTGTGTTGATACGTGAATGTGTGACCTTAGCATTAGAAGTCACAAGTATATATACTACAGAGACAGTACTGACGAACATACAAACAACCGTTTGAGACTGCAGATCCACCCACAGTTAGGAGTGGCTTTCAAAAAATCATTAGGCTAAAATTTACAACATATTCTTAAGGATACTACCGATTAGGGTACCCACCGTAGGAGACAATAAGTCCACACCTGACAGGTGTCAGGACGCGGGGTTGGACATCTCATTACCACTACTGCCCCTATTATTGTGTTTACAAATATAATAATCCTATTTCCATACATCTCTACTGCCTACCTAAAAATTTAAACAGTTACAAATTTCTTTTTGATATTAAAGGATCAAGTTTATATTCCTTGACTAATGTTCATATTATTGTTGTAACTTTCTTTCATAAGACTAGACTCAATGATATTCCTTCCCATTGCATTATTAGAACACACCAGCTTTTTTTGCCCCTTCCCAGTTAATAGCATGATTGTTCTCCCTAACATGCAGAAAAATACCACTATTTTTCCCTGCGCATATCTCACACATTGTTTATGTTGTTCTATTCCTTTTTCCAGTGCTTTCCCCGTTTGACCAATGTAAAAGTTGTCACAAGACTTACACGGAATTTTATATACACATCCTTTAGCATTGTCGGGGGAGTTCTTAATAAGTACCTGTTTCATTGTTTTATTGTTTTTAAAAACTACATTAACACCAACATTCCTCAGGAGATGTGGGATATCTTTCATATTATTATTATAAGGTAGTAAAAGCAAATTTTTGTGTGTAAGGTTCTTTTTGGTTTTGATACATGGTCTTTTTTGCCGCTTCTAATGCATTGTTTAGCACACTATATGGATATTTTCAGTTTCCTGCCTGCATTCCGAATCATATCTATTTCCTCATCTATATATTCTGGGCTACAAACCCGTAGTGCTCTTAGAACATAGATGCAAACCCTGATCTTTTAACATTATTGTTTTGTCCAGAATAAAAGTGTACATAGGAAGAAATATTAGTAGGTTTTCTGTAAACACTGTATTTAAACCAATACTATTTCTCCGTATGAAGACATACAAAAAGGGTAGGCATCCATCTTTTTCCATTTCCATAGTAAATTTAATTGATGGTACTAATTAATTTAACCTGGCAAAAAAGTTATTTACATCTTCGTTCCCTGGCCATACACAAATTATGTCGTCAACATATCTAAACCAAGGTACATTGCGTGTAATTATATTGCTTGAAATTTTTTTTTCAAAAAATTCCATATATGTTACTTAGCACTGGGGATATAGGGTTTTCCCATTGCCATACCAAAATTTTGTGAGCAAAATTTTCCATTGAATTCAAATTTATAGTCTTTTACACATAATTTGATCAATTCAATTAAGGTGCTTTTAGAAAATGGAATATCCAGCTTTGTTTTCTAATAATTCCGATAGAAACAAATAGATCATCAATAAGCACTTTTGTGAATAATGATACTACATCAAAGCTCACAAGTTTTCGATTCACTATTAATTTTCTATATAATTGTGACTTCTAATACTATGTATTAGTCCTTTGTCAATGGCTTGAAAATAAAGCCGAAACTGGTAATGGACCTACACCCTGTCTATTATTTTTTTTCACCTGTGGATATGTGTGATAAACGAATCACGTGCTAGAGTGATTATAATCATATATATATATATATATATATATATATATATATATGTATGTATATATATATATATATATATATATATCTATATATATATATATATATATATATATATATATATATATATATATATATGTGTGTGTGTGTGTGTATTCATCATACATATATATATATATATATATATATATATATATATATATATATATATATATATATATATATATATATATATATATATATATATATATATATATATATCTATATATATATATATATATATATATATATATATATACATATATATCTACATATATGTGTATATATATATATATATATATATATTATATATATATATATATATATATATATATATATATATAAATCGAACTACAAATGTCCTTTAATATCTAATTCGCTCTACACGGAATTAATATATTTTCATATATGTTTAACCGAGGGAAATTTATTAAGCGATGATAGAATTGCCGACCGACAGGCGCGAACCATAGACCTCTCAATTCCAGGACTGGCAGTGAAGCCTGAGCCAACCTCGCCACCGCAAGAGACATAAGTTTATGCCGCCTCCCATCTCAAATACCTGCCGCGTCCAGGTATTTTTTGTTTTGGAGACTGCATCAAACCCATCTCGTTCTCGGTAGCGTGTAGTGCTTTTGCCCGCACGTAGTCATATTATACGTCATATCACATTACCGGTGATTCATATACATATATCGGACTACAAATGTCCCGCCCTTTAATATCTAATTCGCTCTACCCCGGAGTTAATATATTTTCATATGTGTTTAACCGAGGGGGAATTTATTAAGCGATAATAGAATTGCTGACCGACAGGCACGAACCATCGACCTCTCAATTCCAGGACTGGCAGTGAAGCCTGAGCCAACCTCGCCACCGCAAGAGATATAAGTTCATGCCGCCTCCCATCTCAAATACCTGCCGCACCCAGGTATTTTTTGTTTTGGAGACTGCATCAAGCCCATCTGGTTCTCGGTAGCGTGGTAGTGCTTTTGCCCGCACATAGTCATATTATACGTCATATCACATTACCGTGATTCATATACACATATCGAACTACAAATGTCCTTTAATATCTAATTTGCTCTACCCCGGAATTAATATATTTTCATATATGTTTAATTGAGGGGAAATATATTAAGCGATAATAGAATTGCTGACCGACAGGCGAGAACCATCGACCTCTCAATTCCAGGACTGGCAGTGAAGCTTGAGCCAACCTCGCCACCGCAAGAGATATAAGTTCATGCCGCCTCCCATCTCAAATACCTGTCACGCCCTGGTATTGTTTGTTTTGGAGACTGCATCAAGCCCATCTCGTTCTTGGTAGCGTGGTAGTGCTTTTGCCCGCATGTAATAATATTATACGTCATATCACATTACCCGTGATTCATATACATATATCGAACTACAAATGTCCTTTAATATCTAATTCGCTCTACCCCGGAGTTAAGAATATATTTTCATATATGTTTAACAGAGGGGAATTTATTAAGCGATAATAGAATTGCTGACCGACAGGCGCGAACCATCGACCTCTCAATTCAGGACTGGCAGTGAAACTGAGCCAACCTCGCCACCGCAAGAGATTTAAGTTCGTGCCGCCTCCCATCTCAAATACCTGCTGCGCCCAGGTATTTTTTCTTTTGGAGACTGCATCAAGCCCATCTCGTCCTCGGTAGCGTGATAGTGCTTTTGCCCGCACGTAGTCATATTATACATCATATCACATTACCGTGATTCATATACATATATCGAACTACAAATGTCCTTTAATATCTAATTTGCTCTACCCCGGAATTAATATATTTTCAAATATGGTTAACCAAGGGGGAATTTATTAAGCGATAATAGAATTACTGACCGACAGGCGCGAACCATCAACCTTCTCAATTCCAGGACTGGCAGTGAAGCCTGAGCCAAACCTCGCCACCGCAAGAGATATAAGTTCATGTGTAAGAATTACATTATATATAAACCAGTGACCTGGGGTCATGGCATTAGGAGGGTTCTACGTGACCAAAGCAGACCTTAGATTACGCTATGCGTTTGTCTGCAGTAGCCTGATCTAGCTCAAAGCTTTGTCAACATTTTTTATGTTATGATAACTTTGCACAACAACTTCCATGGGAAAGCGGTTGACCTGTTAACTACGCCGGAAACTTGTAACTTCCGAGCCGGCGAACTACGTATGTGTTTTTATATGAATTGCTGAGATAGCTAATGTTCCGCTATCGACGCGATGCTTTAGAATGGCAGTTCCACGCCAACAGTCAAACATATCGGTCGTCCGACCGAGCTGCATCTCCTAGTATGGAGTTACAGAATAAAGTTGTTAACTTGTTCAACTAGCCTGTTTGAATCATCTCCTCTAGACAAGAAGGAACCTCTCTACTAAGATACCAAGGAAGATGAGAGGAACCAAACATTACTTACGGATAACAGCCGTAAGGTGAAAAAACAAAAAGTCTATCGCCAAGCGATAAGACATTAGAAAGTCCTAATGTAAGAATTACATTTTATATAAACCAGTGACCTGGGGTCATGGCATTAGGAGGGTTCTACGTGACCAAAGCAGACCTTAGATTACGCTATGCGTTGTCTGCAGTAGCCTGATCTAGCTCAAAGCTTTGTCAACATTTTTTATGTTATGATAACTTTGCACAACAACTTCCATGGGAAGCGGTTGACCTGTTAACCTACGCCGGAAACTTGTAACTTCCGAGCCGGCGAACTACGTATGTGTTTTTATATGAATTGCTGAGATAGCTAATGTTCCGCTATCGACGCGATGCTTTAGAATGGCAGTTCCACGCCAACAGTCAAACATATCGGTCGTCCGACCGAGCTGCATCTCCTAGTATGGAGTTACAGAATAAAGTTGTTAACTTGTTCAACTAGCCTGTTTGAATCATCTCCTCTAGACAAGAAGGAACCTCTCTACTAAGATATCCAAGGAAGATGAGAGGAACCAAACATTACTTACGGATAAACAGCCGTAAGGAAAAAAACAAAAAGTCTATCGCCAAGCGATAAGACATTAGACATGCAGTCTCCAAAGAGGTAGACCAATGTTATTCTTTAAGATGACAGCAGAGTCAAACATACAAAATGACGCCATTGTCATGTGACGTGGTGACCATATTATAAAAGCGACCTCTCCTCTAGGACGAATCATGGAAATTAAAATAAATCCTGAATGTGGCAAATGCACATGAAGGCAAATGACATTTGTTAATTTCATATCAATCGGCGGGCTAATTAGGATTTGACAGCCATGTTGAAACTGATGTATGCCTTGAAGCCTGTCGTCACTGGTTTATCACTTATATTTCATATTTTCTCCCAGTCATGTTATTTAGTTTTATTGAAAAAAAATATCGATGTTAATGCGATTTCCGTTTAACCGCATACATTTAAATGAATGATTTAAACTGAAATTTCAAAGCAATTTTAAAGCTTCTCTAATTGTGTTGTTCTCGATAACAAATAGATTACCTCTGCTTCTGCTGTCCATCCTAGGTGTCGTTTCCAAAATTTTAAGATTAAAGTGCAACAAGGTATCATGATTTTGATAAATCCTTTGCATAGATAATGCTGCATGAAAGAGAGAGAGAGATAGAGAGAGAGAGAGAACCTCTGTTTTTCTGCTCTCCATCCTAGGTGTCGTTACCAAATTTTGATTTAAAGTACAACATAAGGTATCAAGTCTTTGATATATTCTTCGCATTGAAAATGCTACATGAGAGAGAGAGAGAGAGAGAGAGAGAGAGAGAGAGAGAGAGAGGAAAATTTTAATCAAAATACATTATTGAATTCACAAGCAAACTAACTCTGTTATCAATAAAGCGGCTTTGTCTGTAGTCAGAATTAATTCGAACGAACTACATTGCTAAATAATATCCACATCTGTTCTGAAGGAAAGGAACCAATAAGCATTAAGGAAATGGAGATGGCTGTATTTCAGGTTAGGAACGAGAGCAATAAAGGCTAACGATAGCAACGATAGCAAATGACGTCACAATGAGAATACCGGTGAGAACTCAATTCAGGTTAATGCTGGAATTGATGTTTTCTCGTAGAGTCTGGTTAAGCGGGGCTTCATTTTTGAGGACTTCTGAGTCATTTATGTTGCGATTCAGTCTGGTTAAGGATCGATTCAGTCGGTTAAGGACGATTCAGTCTTGGTTAAGGACGATTCAGTGGTTATGGACCGATTCAGTCTGGTTAAGGAACCCGATTCAGTCTGGTTAAGGACCGATTCAAAAGATTACATAACTTTAGTAACCCGTCGTTCGTAGTGGTACATATGCCGACAAAATTTGTTACAAAAGCAGTGAGGTGTTGCCTAAGATGTTTGCTGTATTTACTGTATTGTGTAATCCTTAGATATATCAATGTATTTTTTAATCATCTTGTTATTAAATTTCGTATTGTATCGTAAATCATTGTTGATTGTGACGGCAGAGAGAGAGACAGAGACAGAGATAGGACATAGAAAGAGAGAGAGAGAGAGAGAGAGAGAGAGAGAGAGAGTTTTTCAGTTAAGAGAACACCTGTAATATTTTCACCCATCGCATACATAATGAAAATAGACAGGTCTGGCGAGGATTTCTCGTTCCCCTCTCTCTCTCTCTGTCTCTCTGATATGTTTTCCTCCTTTTCATAAAGATGGAGAATCCGGCAGTTTTTGTTTCTTGTAAAAGAACACTAATGCTACTGGTCTTAACTGTCCGCCCTCAGATCTTAAAAACTACTGAGGCTTCAGGGTTGCCAATTGGCGTGTTGATCATCCACCCACCAGTCATCAAACATACCAAATTGCAGCTTTCTAACTTCGGTA
>NC_061092.1:24776358-24778858 GCF_015104395.2 Macrobrachium nipponense
TAATCGACATCGTTAGAAATGAACAAAAATGAGATGCATTGCAATAACGTGTTTAATATGACTTGAAATGCAATAAAATTAATAATACAATAAAACAAAAACAAATACAATTATGAATACATAGACTCAGTCATTATCATATGCTTGGAACTGTAACAAAAGAATTTTTTATTTTTATTAGACATCAATTTCTCAGGAATAACTGACATGAAACAAATTGCATAAGCATGATTTTATGATATTCTCTGTGACGGACACATTTATTCATGACTCGCACTGGTATGCTACGCAAGACGCCTACGCACACTTACAAATTACGTGGATGGTTTGCTTTATCGAAGAGGGATGAACGGTGGCACAAATTACTAATTTTTTTTCTCTCTTTTTCTATGAAGAATTTATCTCGTGCATGTTCAGAAAACTGTGACTTGTCAGTCAACTCCCTTACACACTAGCAAACCCACACACACTCATCTCATGTACACTTCCACGGCGCTCACTCAACACGTTCATACAACAGCTGACTCACTTGCCTCTGTTTTCTGTGCAACTCACCCACAGGTGTAACTGAAACATTTAACTGTATGTCTCGCAGTTCCTCTCTCTCTCTGTATGGCTCATGTCTTACAGTACTCTTGGGAAGAGCGTCTTCTACTCTTATTACTTTTATATTATATATATATATAATATATATATATATATATATATATATATATATATATATATATATATATATATATATATATATATATATATAATATATATATGATCAATCCCAACCCCAATCAATGCCGAACTCTTACAGTTGCTCGATTCTACGATCTTGTTGAGAAGTTAACATTCTGAAGGGCATATCTATATCAGGGATAAAAATACAATTTGTTCTCACTTCATCATCAAATTTAAAAATTACTTCTCTTTCCCAATGAAAATCTGACTGTTCTTTCAACAAATATATCAGTCTAGTTACTTTACCTAAACAAACTCTTTAATGAATTTACGTTAATAATTCTGTCTTCAAATCTTAATTACAATTCTTCGATGGGGACAAAAGGGATACGTTGTCGTTCGTGATAACTTTAAATGTGATCAGAACACGGCCTAAGAGAACCATCCTTTTTTTTCATTTCTTTTTATACATATTTTTCTAACGTTACTTTCAACAAATTCCCTATCTGCATTTCCCTAACACATGCTATTCATTCACCTACTAAAGGCTACACACAACTCGTTCATTGTGCAGATCGAACTAATACTCATATTTACTATCAGTTGACAACTTTTAGCAATCACGACGGCTTCTAGGCGGGGCAGGGATTCCCACCCCCTCCGGGTGTGAAGGGTATCCTCTCATCACATCCCAGTGTCCCAAGACACTATCCTGTAACTGTCCCTCTCTGTAATAGCGTTGAGATGTTCCAGTTTTTCTATGCAATTTCCTCACAGGTCAGCAACTCTATTAGTGCCAGCAGCGTGGCCGGCGATCGCTACTGACGCTATTAGTTGCTTGTATCTTCTTCACATCGAGCCTGGATTCTCTTACTGGTATGCTGGCTGTCATCTGACGTCTATCAGGTATTCCTTATTCTAACATCGCTGCATCCTATCCATACCTTAGGCAGGTATCGTGACTCCTTCACGGGTCGAGGTTTGGTAAGGGAACTTCTGCACTATTCACCTTGTTAATACCATCCCTCTACTCTTCAATAGGTCGCGATCAGAAGTAGGAGTGGACTTCCCCTTCCCACGGGGTCACGGGGGAGAGGCTCTGTTCGACCTCTCTCTGTCCCAGCATTCTTGACTCGTGGGTGGACAGGTTCGTCTTCTACTTCTCAGGGTGGTGACTTGCATCCCTTCCCTCACAACAAGACAACAAGGCGTCCCTTGTTCCGGGTCTTCTGCATAACAGTCCTGCATGGCGCTGGGGGTAACCAGGGTACTACCTTCCCGCATTACCTCCATGCCATCTCCTGCTACTGCCAACTTCCGTCCTTCCTGGTGAGGTTGGACTGCTCGGCTCGCCATCTCACCGTTCAAAACACGTTCGTTACTCCTCTACTTGGTCTGCTACACGAGTCGGTTACTCGGGGGGTCACGAAGGGTGTTCGGGTGCCACCACCACGGCACCACCGTCGTTTGAATTTGGCGCTGCAACCGTCGATTTGAATTCTCCCACACTATCTCTGTCTTAAACGGATTTTTCTAATATTTTGTTAATACTGCCGCAGGTTTCGAATTCTCTCGTCGCCCGTTCGTCATCGAATTCGGTCGCAGAAACTGTCTAACAGTGGTAATTTATTAACGATTTCTACGATCGCACTCTGCCTGTCTGGTTAGCACTGCGTTTTTCGAAATCGTAGGGTGTGTGATTGTACACTGTCTTTCTGGTTAGCAATGTGCATTTCGAAATCGTAGGGTGTGATTGTACACTGTCTTTCTGGTTAGCAATATGCATTTCGAAATCATAGGGTGTGATTCTACACTGTCTTTCTGGTTAGCA
>NC_061092.1:24783858-24796358 GCF_015104395.2 Macrobrachium nipponense
TTTCCGACTTCTTCTCTAGAGTAAATATATATGAGCATCTTATTTTGGAGAGAGAGAGAGAGAGAGAGAGAGTTGAAGTAAAACGAAGTTATATCATGAGTCTGGAATTTTTTCTGCCTGACTTTCTTCTCTAGAGTAAATGTAGAAGAGCATCTTCATTTGGAGAGAGAGAGAGAGAGAGAGATTGAGTAAAAAGAAGTTAAAATCGAGTTAAATCATGAAAGGTCTGGAATTTTTCTGTCTGACTTTCTTCTCTGAGTAAATGTATGAAGAATATCTTAATTTGGAGACAGAGAGAGAGAGAGAGAGAGAGAGAGAGAGAGAGAGAGAGAGAGAGACTTCTTTCTCTAGATTTAGATATTTAGGGGCAACTTAGTTTGTATGTTATGTTAAATGAAGCCATGCTATTCTTTAATAATAGTAAAATCTTAGCCATACTCTTGAAATATTTACTTGAACTTGTCTGTCTCGTAGGATACGATAGCATTTATTTATTCTATACTGTGGCATTCGACCTTGTGACTTAATTTGTATTTTATGGTAACACAGTTTCATTCATTTCTAGAATTCTTGGCAAACCATTACTCATTGTACTCATACTTTTTCCTATGACTGGGATTCTGGTTAGAATATATTGGTGGTATGCTAATAGGGGCCTTTGATTTAAGGAAGTTGATAATAAAATTTAAAATCTAGTCACAGCAAAATACTCACAGCCTCCCATTACAAGTAATGAAATAGGTAGATACTCTTTGAAGTAGAGCGAATTGGATATAGTTGAAGCAATCACGGTGATGTGATAGAAATTCATACTGATATATATATATATATATATATATATATATATATATATATATATATATATATATATATATCTCTGTGTGTGTGCATGTGGTGTGTGTGTGTGCGTGTGCGTGTGTATGTGTGTGCGTGTGTGTGTGCTTGTAAAGCGCTGGTATCACGGCAGCAGAAATTTGTTACGGAAGATAAACAGAAATTTGCTGCGAAGTGAACAGAGTGCAAAGATCTTTTGCCTTTAATCTAAGGTATTTTTTAAACAAACTGCATATTATGGAGCAATGCGCATTGTTTGTTCTGAATTCATGGATAACCAGCCACAGAACTTAGGAAGATAACTGATATTTTTAGATACTTGCTACAAAGAAACTGTCAAGTGATTTTTTATAATAAAAGTGGTTAAAAAGCTAGATTTACCCGAGAACCCATTTTTTTCCTCGGATTTTAAGTCAAATCAATGTTTAAAATGCTCATTATAAAATACACCTGTTTCATATATAACTAAAAAAGCATTCTTACAAAAATTGTCCGAAAAAGCAACATTATTTGTAAGATCCTGATTATGGAAAGTAAATCATTTTATTTATTCCAGGCCAAGTAATAATCGAATGTCAGAATAAAACCGAGAGAAATTCCAGATGTTATGTTCTAATCTATTTTTATCTGTGGACAAACCAATCCTCTCTTTAGATGCATGCAGTTGTAAATGTTCAGAATTAAGTGATAACTAATGAATAAAAAAATAAAAAATATATGTATGAATAAAGAGTAACTTCGTGGTTATAATCACTATTATCTCGTAATGCGCTGCATATTATACTAACAAATAAGGCATATTGCATGATTTTTTAAAGTTGCTTTTAGTAGTTATCCCGTATTCTTTCGTCGTCATTCAAGAGATGAAATCCATTTTTTTATCCCATCAGCGTGAAAGACTTCCAGGTTTCTTCCCCCCTTCTCGAAACCGAGTGATTTTATCCCATTCTCCAGATTCTTCCACAACTCATCTAGAAGGAGTGGTTGATATTACCGTGCGAAAATAGTAGGGAATTAGAAAATACTATTCAAAGTTATTATTACATTTTAGTCAACCGTAAATTGACTTCTACCAGTAGATGAAGTAAATGATCATATAAACTCTAAATTTGAATAATAAGTCACGTTATTTAGGTTTTGAAAAATGATTTTTTTTTTCTTTATTATTATTAGTTTTTTTTTTTTTTTTTGGTCTATCACAGTCATCCTATTTGACTGGTTTTATTTTTATATGAGTCCATCACTTTTCTTACTATGGGTGCACTGTTTCCAGGAGTACACTCGTCTGCATGAGTCCCGGAGCTACTTCAGCATCTAGTTTTTCCAGGTTTCCTTTTCAGGGATCTTGGGTTCGTGCCTAGTGTCCCTGGTGATTATGGGACAGTTTCTAACTGGCATATCCCATATCCTTCTTACCTCAATTTTCAGGTTTTGATACTTATCCATTTTTTTTTTCTTTCTTCCCATCTACTCTGGCGTCCCATGGTATTATTTATGTTCGCAAATCTCGAAAAAGACCTCTCTCAAACTTCATTGAGTGGTATAGCCGTCTGGAAGCTGTTTAGCTTGTATTTTAGTTGCTCGAATGAGTTATTTTGTTGCAGCAGGTAAATCATACATAAGTGTCCAGTTCGTTTATTCCTCGACGTTTCGGCATAGCTCTCTTCCATTCTCAAAAAGCGAATGAGGCCACTGGGACATGTATGCCATATTTGAGGACCCAACACCCAACCTCCAGCTTCGACAACAATAGAGATCTCCAAATATGTCAGTAATAAGACATACTAGATGTACCAGTGGCTTCATTCCCTTTTAGAGTATGCTACAACCTCTGTTAGAAACGTCAAGGAATAAATGAAGTTTAGACGGCTGCAAGTATGGTTTACCTACTGCCAGGAAAAATCTCATTCGAAAAGATTGAGAAACTACAATACAAGCGCTACGGAATCCAAACGGTCGTACTATTCAATGAAGATTTATTATTATTATTATTATTATTATTATTATTATTATTTTATTATTATACAAGCTTGCATCTCTAGTTGGAAAAAAACAGAATGCTTTAACTCTTCAGGGGGTGGGGCTCAGTTTGGGAAATAGGCCCGTACAGAACATGATTGCATAAGTAGAAAAAAATCAACGAAGGCAAATGATAGAGAAATATATAATTTTTACTTAACAGCCCATTCCATATGATATTTCTACTTAAAATTTGTTTACTTTCAATCTGTTTGTTTTTTTCCCCTTTTATCGAAGGAAACTTGAAGTTTGTATGCAGAGTAATTCTGGCTGAATCTGTGAATTCAACAATGTATCGTTTGGTCAGAATTTATGAAAATTATCACACCATTGTAGTACGATTATATTAATATGACTAACTAACATTAATATATTTTTAGACCACTGAAATAAGCAGTTTGATAAGCATTAAGATCATAAAGGTTACACATATAATGTAATAATTCAGGTCAATGAAGTAAACAGATACAGTAATATAAAGGGAACATTTAGTTTATCGAGGAAAAATAAAGATTTAGTTGTATCGGAAAGGGAAACTACCTCTTAAAACTATGTAATACTTGCTGATGAGTTTCGTTATCCCTCGGGCAAGGTGTGTAAACCACCAGCTGTTCAAAGTCGTTATATTAGGCCTAACCCTGGGTAGAAATCTTTGATGGCATTATAAGCTCCTTTGGGTCTCTCTAAAGATGACCTGTTCATGAAGCAAAATTTCCTATATGTTTGCCAAAAAGAAAGACATAAAACAACGTCAACTATCCATTGATATTTCCATAAAATACGATCCAAGTATTGTTTCTAGCAATTTTCGACCACATATTCTAGAAAAGTAAAACATCCAGTCTCAGTTAACTTAGTATACAGTGCATTGAAACGCTTAGAATTTCCTTCTAAAGAAATGAAATATTTAAGTTTTATTCACTACAAACAATTTCGTCTTTTTGGGGTGAAAATCATTTCTAAAACATCTGCAAGTCTGGCGTTTCCCTCTTTGTAATGCAGGAGAAGAAACATCATATATACTTCCTAGTTAGCAAATCACTCATCCTTAAATGCCTTTAAAGATGAGTTGCAAGACAGCGGGAGCCAAATAGAGTATTCCTTTTATGAGGACGGAAAGCCAAACTTCCACAAGATGTAGAAGATAGTCATTCCTACAGAGGAGACAGAATTGTTTTAGATGAACGAAGATAACATACACTTTTTTTATAACTAGGAAGTTCATAGCACTACAATATTTAGTGTATGGAGGAGGCTTAATTTGACAATCGACGTTTATTTTCCAATAATTTGCAAATGAACATCGGCATACAACTTGACTTAGATGACCTGTTTATAAGAATGTAAACAATTACCTTGATTTATTTAGGTAAGCTGTACGGGTATTTCTTAAGGTGAATAGATCACCATTAGAAAGGCCCAGAGGAAGTTTAAGGATTTTCAGACCTGTGTATTCCCATCGCTGATCTGTAACAAGGTTAAACCTAATGGTGAGGAGTTGTGAACAACTGTTGGTTCCCACACACCCTTCCCTCCTCTTTACCTAAAGGATAACGGAAACTCATCATAGATATTGCGCTGTCGTGAACAGCAATTTTTTTTTCTCCGAAGAAATTATAATTTGTTTCTTTAATAGTTTCTTCCTATTTCTGTATTATTTCTCTTACATTATTGGTTCGCTCTTTTAATATTATAAATATAAGATTACCTTATTCAGATAACTCAATAGAAACGGGTATTAAATTTTTTCAACGCAACATAAACATAACGGATATCGTTGGTGTTATGGTAAAGTGATTGCGAGGTTTTTGACAAGAGTATGCGGTATATTATTTTAGAAAATGAAAAATAAAAAAGATCATGCTACTGAGTCTAATGAATTAGGTGGGAAATTTTATATTTTATTTATTTACTACAAACAATTGATTGTTATATGAAGCATTCAATGTTTCTTTTAATCACATAAAAAAATATCATTTGAAAGATAGTTGGTATGTGCGTTCGTTTTTCTTCATAGCTTTGACTGATGCTAATCAAAATTTATCGCTTAGGAAGCTATTATAAGAAATGTATCGCTTGCGGTAACCCACGCGGGTATACTTAGGTTTCCTCTTTTTGCATTATTACTAAATAAATAAATGGGTTATCACTTTCCTATGGTTAAAAGGGTTGATTATCTAAGTTTTAGTTTTAGGTTTCATGTGGATCACAGGAGGTTAATTATTTTCGGTTCATTAATGTACCATCATTTAGCCGGCAAAATGAACTGGAACTAATTACCCTCTTGTTGATCCACATGAAACCCAAAACTAAAAGCATATATTCACCCCTTTAACCGTAAATGTGGCTTCTCGGAAACTGATTAGGGACAGTTTATTGATGTACCCTTCCTCATGTTTACATTCTATGATAACCCATTTACTAATAATGCAAAAGAAGGAAACCTCACAGGGTGCCCTTGTGGGTGTAAGAAGAGTGTTATATACTCTTTTACATAGCAAACTAATAAAAAATATCAGCTTTGGGGACTGGAGTTGCCATGTTTAGCAGGTTGAATAAAAGGGTAACCGAGTTGAAACACCAGGCTGGAATGTCGTGTTAGAATCGCATCTGAGGCTGACCATTTAATGCATATTTATTTGAGCCCATTGGTTAGCCGACTGTGGTGAGTCAGAGTCAGGGTTGGGTAGAGTGTGGTGCTAGAAACTTCATCACAAGAAGATAAAAAGATTTTTAGGACAACCCAAATGGTTTGTACACCCAGGAGTTACCCTTAACCTTTCTAAGGAGAAGACACACACACACACACACACACAAACACATATATATATATATATATATATATATATATATATATATATATATATATGTATATATATATATATGACTGGTAAAATGTTGTTACAACAGAATTCTATCTAATGAAAGACCCCCATAAAAACGCAAAATAGAAAGAAAAATACTATATTTCAGAGACTGCTGTCTCCCTCTTCAGGTAGATGAATGAGAAATGTTACAGAAAAGGTGGTATATACAAAGAGATCCATCCACAGGTAAAGCCAATTTAGGTACTCCCGCTGCTAATCTTCCTTTAATCCCTTTTAAGCGTTGGGCTGAATGAAAGCTTTGTCAATGAAAATCTGAATCCCCATGCTTCCTTTGAGATGTTCATTACCTGCCTCTGTTTAATCAAGGCCGATTCCATCATTTGACTCTTGTGCCGGCAGTTGCTGCTACTAATTATACGTGACAAATTCCAGTTTATTCTGTGTTATGTTCATTTATATGGTTGAAAATAGCTGAGTTCTGTTGTCCATACCTAACTGACCATTTGTGTTGTATTAATCTCTGGGGAAGTGATTTACCTGTAAATCTGATGTAAGATTGGTCACAGCCCAGGCATAGGATTTTTATTTTGTAAACGCCTGTGTCCTTACGAATTTGTACCCCAGATTTCCTGGAAAAAGAATTTGAACTAATTTGTAAGCAGCTTTCGTCTTTAAGATATCCTGACCATATCATAGAGAAGGCAATTCACAAAGCAAACGTAATTTTTTACCCACCCCCTCAAGACAAGACCAGAGAGACACCCAACAATAAAATAAAAATTCCACACCTGGACAGGATTAAGACGGTGACCCAGACCCTCGGAAAATCTAACCCTTTTGCATTTACATACCCAAAACACCTTCGCCAAATCCATGATTAACGTCCAACATAAGACATCCACCAAGGACAGAGGCGTTTACAAAATCCCATGCCCTGGACTGTGACCAATCTTACATTGGATTTACAGAAAAATCACTTCCCCAGAGATTAATACAACATAAACGGTCAGTTAGGTATGGACAACAGAACTCAGCTATTTTCAACCATATAAATGAACATAACACAGAATAAACTGGAATTTGTCACATATAATTTATAACAGTAACTGCCGGCACAAGAGTCAAATGATGGAACAATCCTTGATTAAACAGGGGCATGTAATGAACATCTCAAAGGGAGCATGGGATTCAGATGTCATTGACAAAGTTTCTAATTCAAACAACGCTTAAGAGGATTAAAGGGATTACAAAGGAAGATTATCAGCAGGGAGGACCTAAATTGGCTTACCATGTGGATGGATCTCTTGGCATTAAATACCACCTTTTCTGTTAACTTGTCTCATTTATCTACCTGAAGAGGGGAACAGCAATCTCTGAAATATAGTATTTTTTCTCTCTATATTTTGGCGTTCTTTATGGGCTCCTTTATTATTATTATTATACTATACTATATATATATATATATATATATATATATATATAATATATATATATATAAAAGAATGTGTATGTGTGGAGTGTGTGCATGAGAATTTTTATTGAAGTAAGTAGGTCAAATTGCTTAAGTTCAGGTTCTTAGATAGTCCTTCAGGATGAGGTTTTCAATTAATGGCTTCCTTGTCTCTTGTAGCCGACCCACATTATTTTAACAAGAAACGCGGTGGAATTTTCAGATTTACAAATGGCTTCCACCTATCCATGAATGAACTCTGGAATGTAAACTGCGAGGAATGGCCTAGTACCAGTTGAAATTCGTATATATATATATATATATATATATATATATATATATATATATATATATATATATATATATATATATATATATATATATATATATTGGTTCATAGAGGCTGCGGCAAAACAGGATTTTTTGTAGTATCTTTTTTTATGTGAAAAATATTTGTAAATAAAGTTTGGTTTTAATTCCAAGAAAAAGAACTGTCCCAGAATTTCGTTCTGAAACTGTGATAAAAAACAAAAACAAAAAACAGCAAAGTTCACCAGCGAAAATATATCTGGATTCTTTGCAAGATGAATGCTTGGAAATTTCCTTTGAGAAGTGAAATTTTCCTTTCTCTTTATATGCCAAGACGTACGTTTCCTTCCGCGGGGCAACTCATGTTTTCGCTCTCTCAAAAGCAAACCTATTTAGAACACAAAGGAAAACTCATGAGGCGTCGTCATGCATCCCAGACGAAAAGTCTCGCGTTATAATTTCGTTTGGAATTTTCCTATTTTCATAACGTATGTATGTATGTTTAGCAATATTCACTCATAATCTACACACGCACAACACACGTATAATATATATATAATATATATATATATATATATATATATATATATATATATATACTATATACATATATACGTTTGTGTTTATAAATATGTGTAAGTATGTAAGCCAATATATGTATATATACATGTATATATATATGCTTAAAATATCACAGTGGATCACGTGACTTCATAAATAAGCGAATACCACAGGAAAATGATAGTCAGAAATCCAAGCGCTTTCGTCTTTACTAAGACATTGTCAAGCAGCTCCTTGACAATGTCTTAGTAAAGACGAAAGCGCTTGGTTTCTGACTATCATTTTCCTGTGGTATTCGCTTATGTATATGTATATATATATATATATATTATATATTATATATATATATATATATATATATATATATATATAATGTATGTAGAGAGAGAGAGAGAGAGAGAGAGAGAGAGAGAGAGAGAGAGAGAGTTTCTCCTAGAAATCGGCGTTAGAAAAAAATCCAGAAAAATGTCAGTCATTTCATCAATCAGCTGCAGCTAAGAGGGTGGACCCTTGCATAAAATACCCAAGCCATTAGTCGCTTCCACACACGACACAGAAGTCTCGGAAGTCTCACCAGTAATGCGTCAGACATCCCTGAACCACTTGACAGTTCGCCCTAAGGTCTAGACTCTAGAGAGTATACTCTTTAGACCTTGCTTCCTTCACTCCCCTCGGTAATAATGAATAACTGCTCAGTTTACTTATCATACCTCTCATCCGAATCCTTCAGAATTGTGTGCTCTTCATCAACCTATTGATTTCCATTCGCTCCAAATGGCCAGACGCTCTCAAACAATGTGATCCGTCTTTTCATAGATAAATCATTCCGCCATCTTTATATACAATTGTTTTTCTCTATCAGTTTTTCCCACTTCACATACACTAAGCAATCAATTGAGCTCAGAGGCTTCAACCTTTGATCTTTCATTCGTATTCAAGAGCATCACTTCATTTCCATCAGATGAGTGGTTGCTCAAGGGTCTCCTCATACATTTCACCCTGGGGGTTCCGTTGAGTCGCCCTCTCTTCAAACCTTGTCTCTTATGTCACTGCTACCATCCTTGGTCGTCTTAGTTTGAACTTCACCTTCTGTCATCAGTGTTATCATTTTGTTACTCCTAAGTAATAATGTGAACCAGCCAATTCCATTCTTCCGTTCTTGGTGGGGATTGTAATATGGAGCCTTGTGCAATCTTGTAAGGGAGGCGGGTCTCCTCCTCAAGAAATTTTAAATTGTACACATATGCAGTATATGTGAATAAATATGATTATACAGTATACACAGACACATGTATGCATATATATATTTGTTTGGATAACTGTCATAGGAAACTGCCTTAAAGTTATTTATTTATTTATTAGTTTCCTTTTTTAATTTATTACAGCGACAGTAACCTAGGTGTTGTGACGCCAGTTTTAGTAGCTAAAATCAATCAATCAATCAATCAATCTTCCGCCTTCTGTATTAGTATTCATTGCTGGTTTCCTTTTACCTTCATAACCTTATTCTTGTCTCGCATTCACTTTCAATTTCCGCTTCATGCAAACACTTTCAACCATTTAAACTAGTTGCCCTTCTCTCTCAAAAGAAAAAAAAAACCGCATTTCTTTCACAATCCATTCTCTTATCCCTCAACTATGTACGTGCATGCAAAGGGCCATGGCCTAAGTCCTTTATTTTCATTGACCAGTCACCTTCCTATTAACATAATCTACTATTATTTGTTTCATTTCTATCATAAAAATTTTTAATTGCGATTCTTACATAGCATTTATTTTAAGGTCCGTGTACATCACTTTCAGCCCTTTACCTTCACTTTCAGAGTTCTCACGTCCGTCTACCATAACAAGCTCTTGATTCACTCACCATCTTTTTCACCTAGCTCATACTGTTCTTCCCTTAACAGTGTTCAATAATTCATCTAGCGATGCACTGTTGGCATTCCTTAAGAAAAGTTAAGTATATCTTATTTTACCAGACCACTGAGCTGATTAACAGCTCTCCTAGGGCTGGCCCGAAGGATTAGATATTTTTACGTGGCTAGAAACCAAATGGTTACCTAGCAACGGGACCTACAGCTTATTGTGGGATCCGAACCACATTATATCGAGAAATTAATTTCTATCAGCAGAAATAAACTCCTCTGGTTCCGCGTTGGCCGAGCCGAGAATCGAACTTCGGACCACCGGATTGGTAGCCGAGAGCGAAATCCACTCGTCTAACGAGGAACAGGCAGGCATTACTTAAAGTTCTTTTGAGTGTCCCTTCGGCCGCCAGTTGCAATCCCTTTCATCCCTTGTACTGTACCTCCGTCCTTAGTCTTTCTTCCATCTTACTTTCCACCGTCTTCTAACATTTGATGCATAGTGCAATTGCGAGGTTTTCCTCCTTTTACAACTTTTAAACCTTCTTACCCCCAATTCCCGTTTCAGCCATGAATGACCTCGTAAGTCCCAGCGGTTTGCCTTTGTCTTAAATTCTATATACTGTTTCTAATTCTACCTTTTCGTGGATATTGAGTAATGGTATCCCACCACTGTAATGCTTGTGGTCACATCTATGACCCGTACTCATTTACATGTGAACAATATTAGTTCCCTTTTAGATGACCTGGCGAATGACCCGAACACGTTTCTATAAAAATACGTGTAAAGGGTATCTCAATACATATTTTCTTCTTCATCAGCAACATACTGCACATAATGACATTGTAAACAAAATTTTTTCTTGAATAATTCAGTTACTTTTACGTTAACAAGCATTTCAAAATATGTTAACCCTCTAAATCAATAATTAAAAAAAAATAGTTTAGTTGATTTTACAAGTAACCTTCAGTACTGCAAGCTTTTGAACCGTATTGTTCTTTTCCTATTATGAATTTGGGACAATGAATTTAGGTTAACTACTAAAACCATGTTTTTTTTTTTATCTTTGGTTTGGCTTGCATGTACAGTTTTTGTTATCCAAAATAAAAATACCATAATTGACAATGTCTGATTCGACGACGTGATTTTGGTGAGAAACTGCTTTAAGCAGCAATGATCGGGTTACAGTTGAGCGCATAACGACTAATAATGGGTTGCATTTCTGAGGTCGTCAAGAGCAAACTGCTTTAAAACTGGAAAGGTTAGTGAACGAAACTGAAATTTATACTTTTGATCTGGTTCGGGCGAAAATAATAGAAACGTTACTGAACGGAACAAGAGTTAAGTGTTAAGGTGTCTACTTCTGAATAAATATATATATATATACATATATATATATATATATATGATATATATATATATATATATATATATATATATAGTATGTGTGTGTTTTTATATATAGATATATGCATATATATATATATATATATATAT
Organism: Macrobrachium nipponense; assembly: GCF_015104395.2. Taxonomy (NCBI): domain Eukaryota; kingdom Metazoa; phylum Arthropoda; class Malacostraca; order Decapoda; family Palaemonidae; genus Macrobrachium; species Macrobrachium nipponense. Next base: position 24,795,223 of record NC_061092.1, read on the forward strand.
ATGTATATAATTGTGTTGTGTAGATATATATAATGTATGGTCTATATTATTATGATATAATTTCATAAAAAAAAAAATATTTTTTTGAAGAATAAAGATAGCTTTGGTATAGAAACCCAGTATTCACATTTTATGTTACAGACATGAACCAAAGATATAAAAAATAAGTAATTATTTCAGGTAACTGGTCCCCATATGTTGGTTCATAAAGGAAAAAAGAAACTGCTTTGCAGTTTCTTTTTTCCTTTATACTCTACATAGTAGAGTATAACTGTAGCAACCGGTTACAGTAACAATAAATAGAAGGGGAGGTAAATACTTCCTTTTATTGAAAAAAAATATAGTTAAATGTACGTAAAAAAATGAAATATCGCAAGTCGTATTCTGCTAGTCAATATGTAACTGCTTACAAGGCTGCTGCTGAAGCAAGAGGCGCTATAATACAGTAACGTGATTGTAATATGAATTTAAACGGATCTCTGCCTGGTTAAACAACTGCTACATGTGGATTGGTCAATGATGTGGTTATGGATAAAGAGATCCATAAATATGTCTCTTGACTTCATAAAAATAAAAAAGTGTAGATATCACCAAAATGACTGGTGGCACAAGAATTGCTGCACCATACACTGTACAACGTGTTACCACTATAATATATTTAAACCCGCTAGTTATAAATGTCGAGCTTTTCATGCCAAATATCGTTCATGCATTTAGAAGTAAACAATTTCTGCCTAAAATCATGGTAAATGTTTTCACCCCATTATTTGAAATTGATCGTGTTATCTAAACATGAAACTTAGAAGACTATCCTTCGGTATTGTATATAAATCCATTTTCACGTGATATTCGTGATATTTATGCGACCAGAAATTACGGGAAATTTTGCGAATTCCCGACTCTCGATGACAAACTCGTCACACGAGGCTCATTTGCGATGTAAAGGGAATGGATAATCGTAAATTGGGAATGTCAAAATGCTAATGTGGAGTATACATTCAAATGCAAATGGCGTGGAAATGAAATTTTGCTTTTTTTTTTTTAACCCTGGTGATTGTTGGCCAATATCTATTTGTCTATTCTTATGTTGCGATGTGAGCGACAATTGCAGATTTTAAAGATGTTGAACATGAAGT
>NC_061092.1:24801358-24819621 GCF_015104395.2 Macrobrachium nipponense
TTCGTTTGAATGGCATTACTCTTTCGAAGATAGGAAATGGGAGATTAGGCTGCAGTTGCTAAAATAAGTGACTTGTAATTAAGGTTGAGTGAAAATAATAAGAGGGAAAATAAACGGATCAATTTTATTTGAAAACCCGTCTTTAAACGATGAAGGTTTTAATACATAAAATGCATTTTAATCATGATAATTTTTCCTTTTTTTTTTTTCCTTTTTTTTTTTTTTTTTTAGAAAGTTCTCATATCGACTCCCAATTATTTGGTTCATTTGACGGATCCCATTGAGTTTGTCACTTGGTTTTTATGTCTAACTTGTTTTTTGTTTATAACTTCTTTTTTTTTTATTATTAGCATGTCACCGATTGCTTCATTAATTTTCTCAGTTTTTAGTTTTCTGTCAAAGAAAACCATTGAGAGGGCTATTTGTCTGTCCTCAGCTCTTTTTCTGTCCGCCCTCAAATCTTAAAAACTACTGAGGCTACAGGGCTGCAAATTGATATGTTGATCATCCACCCTCCAATCATCAAACAACAAATTGACAGAGCAGTATTTATTTTATTTACTATTAAAGTTAGCCATGATCGTGCGTCTGGCACTGCTACTTTTGCCAACAACACAGCCCAGCACTGGGCCGTGGCTAAAAATTTGATGGGCTGCGGCTGAGAGTTTTTTATACACATTACTACTCTGTAACAGAAAAACTCCGATTGCGCCGAAGAAACTTTTGGTGCATGTTTTACTTCTTTGTCCAAATTTGAGTTCCAGCGCAACTCTCTTAGATAGTTTGAGTCGTATATTCAAAGGGCCGTTTGCAAATGTCCTTGTTGCATAATAGCTAATTTTATTTGCGCGTGACGAGTAAGGAATTAATTGTCAGAATAAATCTACATCAGCTCTCATTTAGAAGTGACCAAAAGGGCAATGATCCTTGTGCACATAGGGGAAGAATATCTCTGTTGATTGATCGGTCCTTCAGCATAGAATGATATTACGTAGGCAATGCTGTCGTCTCAAAAAAACGTTGTTTTAGAATCAGCACTTTAACACCAAAGACAATGGATACAGTTTCAAGTTATTTCCATGTCTGAATGCCCGTGATCCCATACTGCACCATAAATGCGAAAACAAATTGAAAAGAAACATTTTTTTATATTATATGATATATATATATATATATTAGATATATTATATATATATATATATATATATATATATATACTTATATATATATATATATAAATATATATATATATATATATATAAAAAAATATATATGGAAACTGGTATTTACATAAAGTAAAGTTGTTATAAATTTTAACAAGGAGCATTCCGCTGTGGTTACATATTTTTACAGTAGATATAAATACTCTACAAATACATACAAATAAAAATGAAATTTACACCGGCGCTGGCTCAAAAACCCAGTAAAACCCCAAGTATAAGCTCATCTTTATTATCAAAACGCTGCATAAGGAATGTTACCGTTTTTTCCTACTGCCAGAACTCAACAAGTTTGTCATTAAGCTTAGTGCAAATTCTCCAAAAACCAGGTGAGTGGGGAAAAGACCCCATTTCGGCTCAACCTCAAACACCCGACCCCCAATTCGGCTCACAGGCGATAAAACCCCATAAGCTTGCCTTATCTTAACCTCATGTACGTTGACCATTAACGTCTCCACGGGAAAACCGCCAAATATTTCGCTTTTGTTCAGGAAAGAGCCCCAAAATGGCTCATAAAAAATACCCAACCCCATTTTGGCACAAGATATATTCTACGGATGAAAAAAAAAAACACCATTTCACATAAATATGAGTATGAGTGAAAAAATTCCAAGTACCTTAACCTAACCTCTGTTATGATCAGTTGTGCCTAAGTAAAGGGTCATGTTAGACAGAAAGTTCTTGGCTTTCTCACCTTTCCCTTTTCCTCTGTGGCATCACCTACACACACACACACATATATATATATATATATATATATATATATATATAATATATATATATATATATATAAAACCAGGATGTCCTCTTACTTCTCTCATGCTATTCACTTATACTTTATGGTGAGATTGTCACTACAAAGTCTTAGAACCAGATGCAATATAGAAGTAATTCTGATGTCCGTAGCTTAACTTATTTCGGTCATCATGAAAATCATATCTCGTTCAAAACCTGCGCTGTATATTTTTAATTTGGGAGTGATATGATTTTGACATTGGTCTCTAGTTTATCTCTACGCCTTTCTCTTGAGAGTGCTGCCTCAAATCCAAAGAAAAAACAAGTTTTAATTATATAATACTTTTCCGCAATACTTGAAATTGTCAAATAATGATTGGATTTACTCAGTTCTTTGCTCTATATAAAGCTAATTATTTCCTTATTAATCTAAGTCCATTCTTCTATTATTCTTTCTTATATCAATTTTCCCCACATGCTGATTAGTATCAATCTAGTCTTAACAACTCAATTATTTTTGTGGTGCTCAGGCCATTTCCACTATCATGAGGAGTCTAGGTTATGATAGACGAAGACCACATTCACACTAAGCGCCACCAGAAAAACATTCGTATTCTCTCACAAATGGGCCGCGATTTGGCGAACATCTACCGTGAGTTCAAATTGAAAAACACATGCAGTTTTTATTTTCGCTCTGCTCGCCTGAACAGTGAGGTAATGCTGAGTCAATAACTTCCAAAAACCTAAAAACTACTCTCAAAATACACGAGGGTCTCTCTCTCTCTCTCTCTCTGCTCTCTCTCTCTCTCTCTCTCTCTCTCTCTCTCTCTCTCTCTCAAAATAGGTTTATTCATCATATTGAAATACCTATGATTCAACTAGGTAGAAACCTTCTGTGAATGCTATCATTGAACATGAATTACTTCTTTATATATTTATCTGCATATTTTCTTATCTACTTAATTCATTGCTTACATGATTTCATCCTTACTTGCTCCGATTGCTTACAATCTTATGGCCCCTGGCCTATCTATATTTTTATGTTGTGTTTGCATATTACTTATTTGCTCACTTATGTATCCATTTATTCATTTGCATATTTGTATTTATTGTTTATATATTGTCACATATATAGCACATCTAATATAATTGTTGTTTATGAAATAATCACAAAACTGATAATCTTGAACATGAAAGTGATCATTATGTCAAGAATGATACCAAAAGTAACATCTGACTTTTTGTTTTATGCAAAATTCATTTTCAAATAAATTTCCTTAACATCACAAACACCTTTATACTCTGGTATGGTTTACCTGCCTCTTCTTGTGGCTTGATTTTTTACCTTTTTTTTCTGTTTTTTTAATGCATGTGTCTTCCTTATCAATATTTCAGTTGCCTGTTTAATCTCTAGGTTATTGTCAGCTCAAAAACCTGGTTATCACATACATATTGGCGAAGGCCAGAGCTGAAATTAAGATGTCTTACATTCTTTTGAGAAATGATAAAACCAGATGTACTATTGTTTATGCATCTCAAAGACAGGTAATCATATTTATATATATATATATATATATATATATATATATATATATATTATATATATATATATTTTAAATATGGTATTTATTCAGCATTTCTAATTGTTCAACCATCATGAACGACGGTCTTTGGGAGCAAATGAATGTTTTCAAGAAAGTTGAGTTCGTTAGGAGGCAATGGCAATTTTTACAGGCAAGTTAATATTATTATTACTATTATCATTACTCCTTGGAATTTGAAATATTTATCAAGATTCAGACATATGACATTTCACTAAGAACACACACTTCATGAGAATCTACATTATTGCAGCTGACAACATTAATTTCATTTACGTTCAAGTAGTTAAGCTTGACCCTTCTGCTCATGATGTTCTATGATGCTTTAAACAGTTGTCCAGGTTATTGTACTTTGTTTCTGTATCTGGTTGAATTGCACTGACCTTGTTAGCATTATTAAGTTGCATAACCAAGTGTTTGTAATAATACAGCATATTCAAAAGGCTTTTGGAATTAACACGAAAGATCTAGAACTCCGTTGTTTTTAATTTAATTTCCTCTGGGTAATATATGTGTATATATATATATATATATATATATATATATATATATATATATATATATATATATATATATATCGTGTTAGGTTTTTATCTATTCCCATTGGTGCACGCACTCTTATTTATATTCCTCCTTATAGCTTTAGTATTTCAAATAAATATAATTTCTATAATTGCCTTCTTTTTTGAGTTTGTTTTACTTAACATAAGAGTACTCTTTTTTATTTTTTTCCCTCTTTACATTCGTTCTCCTTATATTCTCAATACCTCTTCTTTGCTACTGTTTTGTAATTTCATCATCCTCTGCCATTCTGTCCAGATTTGATTCTGCAAATACCCCCCTTCCCCTCTCTCGCGACAAACTTCTTGGAGCTCTCATCTTCTGATCTTTTGTATCTTGTCTCTTCCTCTTGTCCTTTGAAGTTCTTATAGAAAGTCCTTATCAGATATGTAGGGTTTACTGATAACACGAATATTAAGGAAAATGGTCGCTATAGCTTTAGGAGCTTCAGATCAGAGCGTAATTGCAAAAATTGGCAATGCTCCTGAAAAAATACTTTCTATTTTACCTATTTTCTTTACTTTTCCTCCATTAGTCTACAGCGGTGCCTTGACCTACGAGTTAATTCGTTTCCGTGGCCGAGCTCGTAGCTCAATTTGCTCCCACATCAAATAAATTTCCCCTCCCCCATTGAAAAATATTTATAATGCCCTTAATACCGTTCAACCTTCAAAATGCCACACCATATTTTTATGTTTCATGTTATTACATAAGGAAAATGCATTTCTAATAACAAATACTGATAAAAACATAATAGAAAGAGTATTTAAGATATAATAAGGTTTCATACACTGTAAAAGAAGTGTTCAAGTTACTGTTAATTCGTCTTACGATAATCCGATTTTACGAGAGACCAAATTCCAATAGCCTAACTTTACCCATCTTCTAGTTAAATAAGTTAAAAAAACACAGCAAAAGAGAATGATGAAAGTATTGTTTTGACGATATGTTCGTTGCGTAATGTGTACAGCCATGAACAACCGACGAGAAACAGCTTTTTTTCTTAATTACAAGAATTGGATAACAACAACATCCGTTTGGCTTGAATTTCAACATCGTACGATAGTAAACAATTTCCGTAGTTATGTTATAATGACGTTTTATGTAGAATAGGACTGAGCTATTTTTATGTAATAATTTTATTCGCTATAGGTATATCAGAGATCAACAAAAGAAATATACGTTAAATTTAACCATGTTGCGCTGAAGCTGAAAAAACTGTTCAAGCTGCCCAATGACTTTTATCGTGCATCGGCAACAAGGATAAAGCTCCCGTAAACTTATGCCTTCAGACACAACCGTAGTAAAATTGAGAGAAAATCTTTATAATCAAAACTACTGGACTTGAAAGAACACATTTTACTGTTTTTCACGTCGATAAAAGATAATAAAAGATAAATATCGCGAAAATACGATCGAATCACGTAATTATTTTACTCAATAAACATGCCGCAAACAGAATCTGTTAACGAAAAAAATAATTTAGTTCACCCAATTACAATGAAAGTCATATTTCCAAAGTCATATTCGACTTAAAACGTCGCATAAGCAAAAAAAATTCCCTTGTCTCATATAAGTCAGTTATCTAGATATTCCGTTTATGCCAACTAGAAGCAACAAAAATTCGCTTAGAATTGAGCTTAAAATATGGCGAAACAATAAACTTGTCACTAGAGTTAAGATTTAATGTTTAGCCTGTTGGAAAGCTTCGTCAAGGGAGTAAGCATGAACAACGTCCTAAAATAACATCGAAATAAACAGGCATCGGTCTAGGGCAGATTATACGTCTAGAATGGTCTGGCTCACGAAAGTGTGGATTTATTGTATAGAGGTGTGCAAGAACAATTATAATAATAAATAGATGAATAGCACTAGTTTAAGTAAATAATCAGGGCCACGCCAAAAATATTTGGCTTCCCCAGTAGGCCAACAAATTGAAAATCGTTAGGCAGCAACTGGTGCCTCAGATTTGGTTTATTTGTTTATTTATTTATTTACTACCATCTATGTAAGTATTATTACCATCTTAGAATTTTACTCTCAAGTCAGATCTTAGTTTCGAAGAAGAAATGTCCACTAGACTAGGTAAGACCGACGAGTTTCTGGCTTATTTTCGAAGAGTAAAACTTACTTGACACAGAGTACACGTCAAAGATTGCTTGTGATGATATAATTAGACTAATACTTGACACAGGGTACACTAAATAGATTGTTTTTAATTGTAATTAGAATAATACTTACCTGGCACATGGTATGCCAAATAGATTGTTTATAGTTGTAATTAGAATAATAATTACATGGCAAAGGGTACGCCAAATAGATTGTTTGTAGTTGTAATTAGAATAATACGTAACTGGCATAGGATATTCCAAATAGATTGCCTCTATTGGTAATTATAATAAGAATTACCTGGCACAGGATATTCCAAATAGATTGCCTTTAGTTGTAATTAGAATACTTACTGGTACGGGGGTATTAAAAAAAACCAAATAAATTGCTTGCATGTTATAATTAGAAGCATACTTACCTGGCACAGGTACGCCAAATAGATTTGGCCTTTAGTTGTAATTAGAAGTATACTTACCTGGCACAGGGTACACCAAATGGATTGCTTTTAGTTGTAATTAGAAGCATACTTACCTGGCACAGGGTACGCCAAATAGTTTGCTTTTAGTTGTAACTAGATGCATACTTATAATTAGAAGCATACTTACCTGGCACATGGTATGCCAAATTGATTGCCTTTAGTTGTAATTAGAAGCATACTTACCTGGTACAGGGTACGCTAAATAGATTGCTTTTAGTTGTAATTAGCAGCATACTTACCTGGCACAGGGTACGATAAATAGATTGCCTTTAGTTGTAATTAGAAGCATAATTACCTGGTACAGGGTACGTACCGAAGTACGCCAAATAGATTGCCTTTAGTTGTAATTAGAAGAGGCCATACTTACCTGGTACAGGTACCGACGATAGATTGCCTTTAGTTGTAATTAGAAGCATACTTCCCTGGTGGTACCAGGGTACGCAAATAGGTGCCTTTGTTTATTTTGTAATTAGAAGCATACTTACCTGGTACAGGTACGCCAAATAGATTGCCTTTAGTTGTAATTAGAAGCATACTTACCTGGCACAGTATACGTCAAATAGATTGCCTTTAGTTGTAACTAGAAGCATACTTACCTGGCACAGGGTACGCCAAATAGATTGCCTTTAGTTGTAATTAGAAGCATACTTACCTGGTACAGGGTACGCCAAAAAGATTACCTTTAGTTGTAATTAGAAGCATGCTTACCTGGCACAGGATACGCCAAATAGATAGCCTTAGTTGTAATTAGAATAAAAATTACCTGGCACAGGGTATTCCAAATAGATTGCCTTTAGTTGTAATTAGAATACTTACCTGGTACAGGGTATTCCAAATAAATTGCTTCTTGTTATAATTAGAAGCATACTTAACTGGCACAGGGTACGTCAAATATATTACCTTTAGTTGTAATTAGAAGCATGCTTACTTGGCACAGGGTACGTCAAATAGATGGCCTTAGTTGTAATTAGAAGCATACTTACCTGGCACAAGGTTCACCAAATGGATTGCTTTTAGTTGTAATTAGAAGCATACTTACCTGGCACAAGGTACGCCAAATAGACTGCCTTTAGTTGTAATTAGAAGCATACTTACCTGGAACAGGGTACACCAAATGGATTGCTTTTAGTTGTAATTAGAAGCATACTTACCTGGAACAGGGTACACCAAATGGATTGCTTTTAGTTGTAATTAGAAGCATACTTACCTGGCACAAGGTACGCCAAATAGACTGCCTTTAGTTGCAATTAGAAGCATACTTACCTGGCACAGGGTACACTAAATGGATTGCTTTTAGTTGTAATTAGAAGCATACTTACCTGGCACAGGGTACACCAAATAGACTGCCTTTAGTTGTAATTAGAAGCATACTTACCTGGAACAGGGTGCACCAAATGGATTGTTTCTAGTTGTAATTAGAAGCATACTTACCTGGTACAGGGTACTCCAAATGTATTGCTTCTAGTTGTAATTAGAAGCATACTTACCTGGCACAGGGTACACCAAATGGATTGCTTTTAGTTGTAATTAGAAGCATACTTACCTGGCACAAGGTACGTCAAATAGACTGCCTTTAGTTGTAATTAGAAGCATACTTACCTGGAACAGGGTACACCAAATGGATTGTTTCTAGTTGTAATTAGAAGCATACTTACCTGGCACAAGGTACGCCAAATAGACTGCCTTTTGTTGTAATTAGAAGCATACTTACCTGGCACAGGGAAATTAAACTACCAAATGGATTGTTTCTAGTTTGTAATTAGAATCATACTTACCTGGCACAGGGTTGGTAATCCAAATGTATTGCTTCTAGTTGTAATCATTGACACAAAGCATACTTCTACTAGGCCACAGGGTACACCAAATGGATTGTTTTCTAGTTCCTGCTATAATAATAGCAAGAGCACTACGTTACGGGCCGGTGGCGACAGGATACCATACACCAAATGGATTGATTTAATTCTACTTCCATTGCAAATGGGAATTAGTTAAGCATACTTACCTGGACAGCAGTGGTAATCCAAATGTATTGCTTCTAGTTGTAATTAGAAGCATACTTACCTGGCACAGGGTACACCAAATATGGATTGATTTCTAGTTGTAATTAGAAACATACTTACCTGGCACAGGGTACACCAAATGGATTGTTTCTAGTTGTAATTAGAAGCATACTTACCTGGCACAGGGTACACCAAATGGATTGTTTCTAGTTGTAATTAGAAGCATACTTACCTGACACAGGGTACACCAAATGGATTGTTTCTAGTTGTAATTAGAAGCATACTTACCTGGCACAGGGTAATCCAAATGGATTGTTTTTCTAATGTATTAAAGATTCCTTGCGGGTACACCAAATGGATTGTTTCTAAGTTGTTATTGAAGACTATGGCACTTAACCTGAGCACAGGACCTAGGGTACACCAAATGGATTGTTTCTAGTTGTAATTAGAAGCATACTTACCTGGCACAGGGTACACCAAATGGATTGTTTCTAGTTGTAATTAGAAGACTACTTACCTGGCACAGGATACACCAAATGGATTGCTTTTAGTTGTAATTAGGAGCATACTTACCTGGCACAGGGTACGCCAAATAGACTGCCTTTAGTTGTAATTAGAAGCATACTTACCTGGCACAGGGTACACCAAATAGATTGCTTTTAGCTGTAATTAGCAGCATACTTACCTGGCATAGGATACGCCAAATAGATTGCCTTTAGTTGTAATTAGAAGCATACTTACCTGGCACAGGGTACACCAAATGGATTGCTTCTAGTTGTAATTAGAAGCATACTTACCTGGCACAGGGTATTCCAAATGGATTGCTTCTAGTTGTAATTAGAATAATACTTACCTGGCACAGGGTATTCCAAGTAGATTGCCCCTAGTTGTAATTAGAATAATGCTTACCTGGCATAGGGTACTCCAATTAGATTGTCTTAATTGTAATTAGAATACTTACTTGGTACAGAGTATTCCAGATAAATTGCTTCTAGTTTTAATTAGAAGCATACTTACCTGGCAAAGGGTACACCAAATACATTGCTCCTAGTTGTAATTAGAAGAATACTTACCTGGCACAGGGTACACCAAATAGATTGCTTCTAGTTGCAATTGGAATGATAATTACCTGGCAAAGGGTACCAAAAGATTGCTGTCATTTCCTTTGCTTCTTCCAGTATTACGTATTCGGTTCCTAGTTCATCAACCTTTCTGCTATGTCCACTGAAGACTCCTTCCGTTTCTTTTCATGGTGTTCTTTGTTGGTGATATTTTCTTCTGGGACCTCAATTTCTCTGCGCATTTCTCTCCAATTGGGTCTGGAACTTCCGTACTTGTGTGGCTTTCCCTCAACTATTCCCTTTATATCTATTAGCTCTTCCTTTCTTCTTGTTGTCTACTTCTCCAACTATTCCTCCTTCGTTGCGGCTGTCTGTTTTTTTCCTAAGTCTCAACTTGAGATCCTCCCCTGTCTTCCACAATCCAGGATTCCATCCGTTTACATCTGGTCCTCAGGTCTCCAGCTTGCTTCTCTCTGTAAAGCTTTTAGGGCTGTCGCATCGTCGTCCTCCGCTGTTATTCTTTTCTCTGATCTCCCCTTACCTTAGATTTCAAATCAGACGCATGCGAGCTCCGAAGCCTTCAAAGATGGCTTCTAAGGAACTCGAAGCTTGCATCTAGAGTCTTTGGATCCAGTGAACCTGATAGCGTTGGGTGTACAGTTCATTTTTCAATCCATCTTTGTATCTTGAGTCTTCGCGTCAGCATGTGAATTTCATTTCATTATTCCTTTCTTGGTCGAACTTCAAAGGGTGGCAGGCCAGACCTGGAGCCTCATGGATTCTAAAACGACTTCGGGGTAAACCACCCCACAGAATTAAGCTGAATTCTAATTATATTTCTCCTAGTCAGTTCTGCTGCTTCCTGTATGCTTCTCACGCTTCAAGGAAGAGATTCCAGTAGATCTGAAGCAGCACGTTAGTGGGGGATGACCGATGCTATGGCGGAATGTGCAGTCTGGAACCCCAGACTTCGGAGAACGAATGGGACTTGAGGGAATGGGCAGGAGCGTTCTGCTACATTTGACTTAGCATCTTTTAATTCTGGATAGTAGTCATTTCTTGAGAAGACTTAAACGTATGCTGCTGGTTTGTCAGATTACCTAAGACTGGTTTGTTTTTTTGGCCTGCAGGTCATGGTTAGGCCGATGTTCGCGTTCTTCATGGTGTCTTCTTGATGAGATTATCTTCGGGGGGCCTCAATTTCTCTGCGCATTTCTCTCGAAATGCTTCCACAGCTTCCATAACTCTGTGGCTTTCCCTCATCTATTCTTTATATCAGTTAGCTCTTCCTTTCTATCTTGATGTCTTCTCCAACTATTCCTCCTTCGTGACAGCTGTTTATATTTTCCTAAGTCTCACATTGAGGTTTAGCCTCGTCTTTCGTCTCTGTTTTCTGGATCTTTGTCTTGATGTCAAGCCATGCCAGCTCCCTCTTCCGTAGATATTAACGCCCAAATAGCTGGAAGAAGTGGCCCGCCCCCCCCCCCCCCCCCCCCCCCGCCTCCCCCCCCCCCCCCCCCCCCCCCCCACATCTAGTGCCTGCCTATTATAGCCTTAGATTTCATAATTCATTGAATGCCCCAGAGGTCTCGTTCATCGATTGCAGGAATGCTTAGTAAAATAGCGTGATCCGTGAGGATAATGCAAGTACCTGTGTTTTGCCTTTCCTTTCAAAATTCTTCCGTTCGAAGTTTTGGATTTTTAACATACTGTGGAAGTTTCCTCCTGTTTCTTATATGCTCGTTAGAAAAAAAAAACGGAAATTTATCATTTGTCTCTAGTATATCAACTTCCTTGACATACTTCAAGTCAGGCGTTCTCTTTGTAATGTTATGATGACGTGTGCAACAACAGAATATTTTCTTCTGGGGTTAACCTTGTGTTTATATTTATTTCTTATTTATTTATTTTTATTATATTTCATTAGATACATACTCACTGTGTGAGTGTGATATTATAGCTCTTTCCCCCTGAACGATTTGGTACGCTTGATGTAGCCTCAAATGTTGTCATACTTTCTCTCTCTCTCTCTCTCTCTCTCTCTCTCTCTCTCTCTCTCTCTCTCTCTCTCTCTCCCCAAATACAGCTAGTTGTGAATTGAGAGTGACCAACACATTGCCAGTTGGAGGCCGCACCGTTGCAAAGGAAAATTTACCCTGCAATATAGACAAAACAGTTGTTGTTGGTGCTGTGATTTTGCAGATGTTCTTGCTCAAGATTGCAATGCAGATGTACTGAAGTTTTTTTTATCTTTTCTTGTAAAAAAATCAGGTGGTGGGTTTGACATCTGTTAGGTAAACGATATTTGCTTGTAGAGAGAAAGAGAACATTATATCGCCAGCAATGATATGTTAGGAAGTTTGTTTGACATCTGTTCAGCAAATTGATGTTGACGGCATGTTTATTTGAGTAAAAAACATTACGTGATTTCGATCGCTACTTTCACGATATTTATCTTTTATTTATCTTTTATCGTGAAAACAAACAGTAAAATGTGTTCTTTCAAGCCCAGCAGTTTTTGATTATAAAGATTTTCTCTCAATTTTACCTACGGTTGTGTTTGATGGCATAAGTTTACGGGAGTTTTATCTTTGTTGCCGATGCACGATAAAAGCCATTGGCAGCTTGAACAGTTTTTCTCAGCTTCAGTTACACATGGTTAAAATTTAACGTATATTTTGTTTGATCTCTGATATACCTATAGTGAATAAAATCAGTATATAAATATATCTCAGTAATATTCTATATAAAACATCTTTATAACAACTACGGTAATTGTTTTACTATCGTACGATGGTTGAAATGCAAGCCATACGGATGTTGTTATTCAATTCGGTTGTAATTAAGAAAAAGCTGTTTCTCGTTCGGTTGTTCATGGCTGTACACATTACGCAACGACATAACGTCAAAACAATACTTTCATTATTCTATTTTGCTGTCTCTAACTTTATTTAACTAGAAGATGGGATAAAGTTTAGCCTATTGGAATTTGGTCTTTCGTAAAATCGTATTATCGTAAGACGAATTATTGTAACTTGAACACTACCTGTACAGAGTATGAAACCTTATTATATCTTTGAATACTCTTTCTATTATGTTTTCAAACAATATTTGTTATTTTAGAAATTTATTTTCCTTATGTAATAACATGAAACATAAAAATATGATGTGGCATTTTGAGGGTTGGAACGGATTAAGGGCATTATAAGTATTTTCAATGGGGGAAATTGATTTGATGTGGGAGCAAATTGAGCTACGAGCTCGGCCACGGGAACGAATTAAACTCGTAGGTCAAGGTACCTCTGTAGACTAATGGAGAAAAGTCAATATTATGGTAAAATGGAAAGCATTTTTCATTTTTTCAGAGGATCCAATTTTTGCAAAACGCTCTGATTCTGAAGCACTCTAAAGCTATAGCGACCATTTCCAATATTAGTGTTATCAGTAAACCCTACATATCTGATAAGGACTTTATAAGAACTTCAAAGGACAAGAGAATGAGACAAGATACAAAAGATCAGAAGATGAGAGATCCAAGAAGTTTTTCGCGAAAAGGAAGGGGGTTTATTGTAGAATCAAATCTGGACAGAATGGCATAGATGAGTGAAATTACAGAACAGGTTAGCAAAAGAAGAGGTATTGAAGAATAAAAAAGGAGAAACTAATGTAAGGAGGCAAAAATAAAGAAAAAGAATACTGTTATGTAAAATAAAAGAAGACAAACTCAAAAAAAAGAAGGCGAATTAATAGAATTATATTTATTTGAAATACTAAAGCTAACGGAGGAATATGAAATAAGAGTGCATGCACTGATGGAATAGATAAAAAAGCTAAACACGAGATCTAAACATACATTATATATATATATATATATATAATATATATATATATATATATATATATATATAATATATATATATATATATATATATATATATATATATATATATATATATATTACCCAGAGGAAATTAAAAACAACGGAGTTCTAGATCTTTCGTGTTAATAACAAGGCCTTTTGAATATGCTGTATATTAAGAAACACTTGATTTTGCAACTTAATAATGCGATTAAAAGAGTAAAAATCATTCTAATGCTTAACAAGGTCAGTACAATTGATTTAACCCTTTAGAACAGGAACAGCTGTCTTAGACTGAACCAGATACAGAATTTCACTAAAGATAAGCAAAGTTTAAAGCGTCTTAGAACATCATGGGCAGAAGGGTCAAGCTTAACTACTTGAACGTAAATGAAATTAATGTTATCAGCTGCAATAATATAGATTTTCATGAAGTGTGTGTTCTTAGTAAAATGTTATATGTCTGAATCTTGATAAAGATTTCAAATTCCAAGGAGTAATGATATTAGTAATCATAATATTAACCTGCCTGTAAAAAATTGCCATTGCCTCCTGACGAACTTCACCTTTCCTGTAAACATTTCATTTGCTCCCAAAGACCGCTGTTCATGATGGTTGAACAACTTGAAATGCTGAATAAATACTATATTTTTTAAAAAAAAAAAAGTTTATTATTATCTGTCTTTATCGCTGCAAGTCATCTTCAGTAATCATTATATGTTCATTATAGAAACAAATGTCTTTGAGATGCACAAACAATAGTACTTCTGGTTTTATCATTTTCTCAAAAGAATGTAAGAAATCTTAATTTCAGCTCTGGCCTTCGTCAATATGTCTGTGATAACCAGGTTTTTGAGCTGACATTAGCCTAGAGATTAAACAGGCAACTGAAATATTGATAAGGAAGACAAATGCATTAAAAAAAAAAAAAAAAAACAGAAAAGGTAAAAATCAAGCCCCATAAGAAGAGGCAGGTAAACCATACCAGAGAGTAAAGGTGGTTTTGTGATGTTAAGGAAATTTATTTGAAAATGAATTTTTGCATAAAACCGAAAAGGTCAGATGTTACTTTTGGTATCATTCTTAACATAATGATGGCGTTCATGTTCAAGATAATCAGTTTTGTGATTATTTCATAAACAACAATTAGATTAGATGTGCTACATATGTGACAATAAGTAAAAGCAATAATACAAATATGCAAATGAATAAATGAATACATATGCGAACAAATAAGTAATATGCAAACACACACATAAAAATACGCCAGGGGGCCATAAGATTGTAAGCAATCGAGCAAGTAAGGGATGAAATCAGGAAGCAAACAAGTAAAATTTGTAAGCAATGAATTAAGTAGATAAGCAATTATGCAGATAAATATGTAAAGAAGTAATTCATGTTCAATTATAGCATTCACAGAAGAAATTTCTACTTACTTGAATCATAGGTATTTCAATTATGAGAATAACGAGAGAGAGAGAGAGAGAGACCCTCGTGTATTTTGAGAGTTAGTTTTTGGAAGTTGTGGGTCAGCTTTACCTTATTGCTCAGCGGACAGAGCGAAGATAGAAACTGAATGTGTTTTTCAGCTTGACTCACGGTAGATGTTCGCCAAATCGCGGCCCATTTGTGAGAGAATACGAATGTTTTTTCTGGTGCGTTTAAGTGTGAATGTGGTCTTTCGTCTATCATAACCTAGACTCCTCATGATAGTGGAAATGGCTGAGCACCACAAAAATACTTAAGTTGTTAAGACTTAGATTGATACAAAGCATGTTGGGAAAAAGTGTATAATGAAGAATAATAGAAGAATGAGCTTAGATTAATAAGGAAAATTATTTGCCCATTAAGCAAGGAATTGAGTAAATCCAATCATTATCTGACAATTTCAAGTATTGCGGAAAAGTATTATATAATTAAAACTTGTTTTTTTCTTTGGATTTGAGGCAGCACTCTCAAGAGAAAGGCGGTAGAGATAAACTAGAGACCAATGTCAAAATCATATCACTCCCTTAAAATAATTACAGCGCAGGTTTTGATCAAGATATGATTTTTATGATGACCGAAATAATTAAGCTACGGACATCAGATTACTTCATATATTGCATCTGGTTCTAAGACTTTGTAGTGACAATCTCACCATAAAGTATAAGTGAATAGCATGAGAGAAGTAAGAGGGACATCCTGGTTTTATATTATATATATATATATATATATATATATATATATATATATACATATAAAATACATATAAAGGTGATGCAGAGGAAAATGGAAAAGCGAGAAAGCCAAGAACTTTCTGTCTAACATGACCTTTACTTAGGCACAACTGATCATAAACAAGAGGTTAGTTTAGGGACTTAGAATTTGTTCCTCATATTCATATTTTTCATATACTCATTTGGGTTAGGTTAAGGGACTTCGAATTTTTCCCTCATATTCATATTTATGCGATATGGCAGTTTTCGTCCGAAGAATATATCTTGAGAAAATGGCGTTGGGTATTTCACTGGGTTAGGTTAGGTTTAAGGACTTTCAATTTGTTTCTCTCATATTTATATTTGTGTAAAATGTTTTTTTTTTTTTTTTTATCCATAGAGTATATCTTGAGCCAATAGGTTGGGTTGGGTTAGGTTAAGTTAGGTTAAGTGACTTAGAAATTTTTCACTCAGTAGGTTAGATTAGGTTTAGGTTGGGTTTAGGATAGGTTAATTAAGGGACTTAGAATTTTTTCACTCAGTGAGTTGGGTTAGGTTAGAATTTTTTTCTCTCATATTCACATTTGTGTGAAATGGATTTTTCATCTGTAGAGTATATCTTGAGCCAATAGGTTGGGTTGGGTTATGTTAGGTTAAGGGACTTAGAATTTTTTCATTCAGAGGGTTAGGTTATGTTAGGTTGGATTAGGTTAGGTTAAGGGACTTAGAATTTTTTCACTCGGTGGGTTAGGTTAGGTTAGGTTGGGTTAGGGTAGGTTAGGTTAGGATAAGGGAATTAGAAATTTCTCACTCAGTGGATTTGATTGGGTTAGGTTAGGTTAGGTTAATGTACTTAGAATTTTTTCACTTATGTGAAATGGTGTTTTTTTTTTTTTCATCCAAGAGTATATCTTAAGCCAAAATGGGGTTGGTATTTTCAAGGTATCGTGAAATGGTGTTTTTTTTTCATCCTTAGAGTATATCTTGAGCTAAAATGGGGTTGGGGATTTAAAAGGGGTCGAGCGAAACCATGGTTTTCCTATCCCAAGAGTTCTTCATGAGCCATTTTGGGGTTTTTTTCTGAACAAAAGCGAAGTGTTTGGTGGTTTTCCCATGGAGTCGTTAATGGTCAACGTACATGAGGTTAAGATAAAGGCAAGCTTATGGGGTTTATCGCCTGTGAGCCGAATTGGGGGTCGGGTGTTGAGGCTGAGCCAAAATGTGGTCTTTTACCTACTCAGATGATCTTGAAACTTCACTATAAGCCCTGTTGCTGGCTATTTGCTGGAATCCCGCTATGTCGTTCTCCTTTCTTCAAGCCTAAATTGTTAATTAGAAAGCCGCCATCTCAATAATTTGCGAACGGAAAATTGTAGGCCAATGGAATCAGTCCCCTTTAGGTGTCCTGAAGTCGCACTTAGTGATGTACTGTCACTCATAAGTTCATGGATGTCTCCGGGCATAAGCTGAATTCCATCCAATCCCTTTCTGGACAACGGGTCTGTATAGTGACGTAAGACGGGCACACACACAAACTTTCTACAGTAGAGTTAGTAGTTGAACATTTGGCCAGTTTTCGCACTCCCAGATACCTGTCATCCAGGAAGGGGTGAAATGGAAATATCTTCTCAAACAACCCGGACATCCATAAACTTTATATATGAGTGACTATACACTTGCACTCCCAATGGGTAAACTGCCTGTGGGGCAGTTAGAAACAAGCCCTAGTTGTACGCGAAGTACAGAAGCGACCAAAAAACACGTCCGCACTCGTGAAGGTGAAAGGTGAAAAAGAGGGAATCCAATAATAGAAATTAAGAGATATCGTCAGCCTTTTTCCTGTGCTGTTTCAGCGTAAGGAGTTAACCTCTGACACAGGAACCTCCTGTTAAGCCTAACCTCGAGCAAAGCCAATCGTTGTTACCATACAAACTTGTTCTCGCATGGTCTTATGCACACAAACACGCACACACATTAACGAACTGTAACCTCGCCCCCCTCTTTCTGTTTTTTGTATCTGTCAGCTTCTATTGCATTCAGTGTGAACTTGAAAATGTAGAATAAACTACCAAAGAACTTGTTCAACGTCGTCCCGGTTTTCACTCACCTGCTTATGTGGATTTTGTGATATTCTCAAGCACGTGTTCCTTCGTGCTACATTGCATATACGTATATATATATGTGTATATATATGTATGTATATATATATAATTATATATATATATATATATATACTATATATATATATATAATATATATATATATATATATATATATATATATATATATATATATTATATATATATATATATATATATATTTATATATATATATATATATATAATATATATATATATATATATATTATATATATATATATATATATATATATATATATATATCGATCGTTTACCCTTAGCTTTCAGAGTTGAATCTCAATG
>NC_061092.1:24820121-24835121 GCF_015104395.2 Macrobrachium nipponense
CAGCACCTAATTTCTTAAACATTACAAATTATCCCGTCATATTTGAATTTTGTTACACAAGGACAAAAGGAATGACAGATATAAAGCCAGAACATCATACAAAAAAAAAAGAAGGACTGGATTGAATATAATTATATATATATATATATATATATATATATATATATATATATATATATATATGTGTGTGTGTGTGTGTGTGTGTCTGTGTGTGTGTGTGTGTGTGTGTGTGTGCCCGTTCGTAACTGCCCAAAAGGAAGTTATCCATTATCTTACGCTCATGGAGCTTGTAGGAAGGAATATCTTTACCTGTTATGCCTTTCCTTTTCTAATACAAGTTGCTCAATAAAAGCACAGGGTTAATACCGACATACTCGTCCATAAGCTATTTCGAAACACACCAGTATATCATAAATTAATTTCATGTCCATAGATCTGATATAAACAGTGAACAGTTTATTTTGTAACCATGGATTTTCAAGAACACAATCACGAAATGTGAATTATATTCACGACACTTTTAGTCCAGCGCGTGAGCAAACATGATGAAACTTACGAAACAAATATATAATTACTTGAAATCAGGCGTCAATTGAGTAAAGTCCTAACTATTTATTACCGGTCCAGTTTAAAATCCTGTAAAAGGTGGGCAAACATTCAATTACTATGTCAGCAAATGCAAGGATGAGAACTTTCTCTCTCTCTCTCTCTCTCTCTCTCTCTCTCTCTCTCTCTCTCTCTCTCTCTCTAAATTGTGTTCATATTTTTTAGGTCTATGATGTCCTTTAGTGATTAAAATTGCATTTAATCTTTGAGGTTATTAAAGAGGAAGAAATATTTTCTTTTCTATTCCTGTTGGTTGACGAATCATTCGTTTGTGATTCACTGACCCGTCAGAGAGAGGGAGAGAATCTTTCACGGTCTTCAACTACGTGTTGACACACCAGCAAAAATTCGCCCACGATTCGCGTGATCCCTGCGAGTCGTATTGCATGATGAATTTCTATTTACTCGCTCTTAAAAGGTTCTCATATTCACACCACCATAAAGTTAGACTCTCACTCTGGATTTGATCTATCCGGCCCCCTCTCTATGAGGCAGCTAGATTCCTCGTCAAGAGGCAGTTCAGAGGTCTCTAGTAGTCCGCCGTGAGTGAAGGAGAGCTGAGCCAAAGGTTTTCCGTCCACTGGACAACTGCCATTCCAGCTCCGTCCCCAGGCGCTTGGAACGCTGATAGGCCCATTAGGGCCTCAGGGCAGCCATGGTCAGCTTTCACCAAGTAAGATGTGTTGGTTTAGCAGCGTTAGGCTATTGTCGTGGTTGCTTCTTTGACCATTTAGCTCCACGTATTCCTTTGTGACCATTTTTTTTTTTCCATTTTTTTACTTTAGTTATTTAAACAACGGATTAGAATTTTGCTACCAAAAATATTTTCTAGTTTCCTTTGTTCTGCAGGGAAATTTCGGGTAAGCGACAATTGTCTTTTATTTATCCGTAGTAATATTCTTGCCACCACCCGAGTTGCTGATAATATTGAATTTATTCCAGTTATTTAGAAATGCATTGCAAAAGTCACTTTTCTGGAGTGATTGGAGCGCTTCGAATTTATTTATAACTTACTAGATAGCCCGGTAAAAAGATCAAACCCGTCTTTCTGTTTATACTCAATGTAAAATATTGTCAATAAATTCAAGTAAAAATATTTATATTTTGTATTGTTTCTTATGTTATTAAAGAATTTATTCAAAAGATATTGCATGCGAGAAATGATGAAGTCATCTTATGTTAATTTGCCAAGGATTCCTTAAACTTGCCTATCACAAAATGTTTAAATTTCGTAGCAAAAGAAGAGAGAAAACTGGGTCGTTTGCTTGGAAAAGTGGAAGAAGGAGAACGAGAAAAAAAAATAGAGAGATAGGAAGAAAGAGAAAGTGCGTCTGAGAAAGTGCGTTGCAAGAACAGTCTGCTTTTTCCAGACAAACTATTACTGGACAGGGTTAGAATCATTTCCCGCAAATCTTTATCACTGATAGCCGAGCATCCAGGGAAGCGCGCGTCAATTAAATGAATTAAATTCCTTGAATAAGCTTCGAGAAATGTAGAAACTGGAGTAAAAGTTGGGGGCAGGGAAGAGCTAATTAGGATGCTAATAGGGCAATGCGAAAGAGAAGATACGAGGAGCACCGGAAAAGAAAGGGAACAAAAGAAAAGGTGGCAAGAAAGAAGGATAAAAGCGAGCGAAATCAGGAGCCGAAAGGGTAATTAGGTGCTAAAATAGAGTAATAGGGGTTGGGCCAATGAAGGAAAGAATTGAGCGTTATGGTAGGGTCCTTATTTAAGGTATATGACGGTAAGGTATCAAAGAGAACATTGGACGGGAATATATTGATCGTAACGAAAGATACACGGCGACATGCATGCCCTTCAGGGTAAGAGGGAAAAATTAAACATTCATGTGAGCCTCAAGGATTTACGAAGCTGACTGGGTTGCTTGTAAAGTCAATGGAAATTACAAAATAAGAATGGGAATATTGCTAAAGCGAATAAGAGCAAAATCACAGAAATGTTCACAGTTTTATCGCATCGGTACGATAATACTGGTTCCTCTTCCTACACTTCAGTAACCTATCTGAAAGCTTGAATGTGAGAGAAAGGCTTCATCTGTACACTAAGACATACGCATCCGGGCACACACAATTTATATATATATATATATATATATATATATATATATATATATATATATATATATATATATATATATATATATATATTTAAGTAATAATCCTCATAACACTTGTAACAGTTGAGTAGCACTGTTTCCGAGTCGAGAGACTGCGGTAGTCTTCAGTAGAAAAAGGACAAACCTATTGTTAACTTCAAGAGCATTTTTTTTTTGTGTATTCCCCTTGCTCTTTCAGTTAGTATAAGACCACTCCGTAAAGCACAATTTAATATTAAAGCTGATCAGCTTAATCTCCAGTGCCTTTTAAAGCCGTTGTAAACCTAAAGTCTTCCCTCTGTTGAGAATATTTCTGCATAAATACTTAGTTATCTATGTTCAACAAAGATAGGGGTAATTTTTAGAAAACTTGGAAAGTATATATATATATATATCTATGTATATAATATATATATATATATATATATATATATATATATATATATATATATATATATATATATATGTATGTATATATATATATATATATATACATACATAGATATATATATATATATATATATATATATATATATATATATATATATATATATATATATACATATATACATATATATATATTATATTTATATATATGTGTGTGTACGTATGTATGTATATACGTATGATGTCCTGTCTGTGTTGTGGCCGGACTATTCAAATTGATAAAAATGCTGAAACCATATTGGTGTGCCTACGATCGTTGAAGTTAAAGCCCTTCCCTTTACAATAGGCTATTCCCCACGAAACACAAGAGGAATTCTTCATATCCGATGTAGGGGTATCATGCACATGCCAATAATTTCGTTTTTCCGGTAACACCTGAACGGATGGTATTTCGATACCCAAAGAGAAATGATTTATCACCCTGATGTCTTTCTGATCTTTCTAATAAAATCCAGTTCTGGCATTTTGTTGTATTGCTTTGATTTTCCCATTTTCCCTCGGCTTGATATCTAAAAAAAAATTGTCCTGTCATTTGTTTTGGGGATATAGCTAGTGATTAATTATTTTCAATTCTACGAAGCAAAGCTCCAGGGCACTAAAATCAAATCCTTGGTAATTCGATACTGACTGAAATATCAAGAGATCATGATTAATATATATGGAAATTCTATTTTTTTGTCCTGTCTTTTTTTTTTTAGTTATCATGAACAGCATATTTATAAATCAATTGCATTTTGAAATTATTTGGTAGTCCATGAAAATATACCTAGTGCTGAGATTAATTTATGCTTTTTCATGTATATTCACTTTTGAAAGGAAATTAATTACTAATCAATCAACATACTGGGTTGGGGGAGGGGATGTTTTAATAATAGCAAAGTAAAATCTCCTTCTTTTTCCTATATATTTAATAACAAGCAACCTTTTAAAAGAAGTTTTTCATGTTCGTTTTCTGTAGAGAAATTTCCATTCTTCTGCTCATGGGAGGACCGGGATCTGAGAGGCCTTGAATAATGAAAGCTTCTCGTGGATTAAGACGATATTTACAGCTCTCTCTCTCTCTCTCTCTCTCTCTATCTCATCTCTGGCTCATTCTCTCTCTCTCTCTCTCTCTCTCTCTCTCTCTCTCTCTCTCTCTCTGTCTTGTGCAGATGTGTAATGTCTGCTGTTTGTGTCTACGAATTTTCAAAACACATGTACAGATTCGAATATCTTGCTGTGCTGGACATATAGAACTTAGCAATATTATAGTATAGTTACGGTGTTCCACACCATACTTGATATCTTCTCATAACCACTCTAAGATATTAAGGTATTGAAATCTCTTGTGCAAGGATTTTTTTTTAATTGAAAACTTTGACTAATGTTGTTCTATATAATATGAAAATTATTCTGTCTTATAAATACATTTTTATGTGTATATACATACACACATTTATATATGATATATATTTAAAATTAAATTTTTAATGTTATATATATTATTATATAATAATATATGTAAATATACTTTATATATATATATATTATATAATGTATATATATATATGTATATATATATATATATATATATATAATATATATATATATATATATATATATATATATATATATATATATATATTATATATAATATATAAACCGGTTTGTGTTTGTTTGTTTTTGTTTCAATTAACAGTATATTATGCAAATGTTCACCATCCGCAACCAAAAAAAAAAAAAAAAAAACAAAAAAAAAAAAAAAAAAAAATTAAACAGTAAATCATAAAGACAATTTTAGCTCATTTTTTTTCTTTCCGATATTCCAGGAGCGACCGCTACTTCTGCTGGCAGTGATCTTGGCAGCGAGATTCCAATCAGGTGAGAGTTCTCCGACAGATTTTGAAAAAAGCACTTGAATCTGGCCAGTTAAGTAGGCTCCGGTACTCAGGCATAAGAAGAATTTGTATTTGCAGTTTCGTTGATAATGCAGGTGCTTTCGGAGTACCCAGGCTCCTTCTTTCATTCCGTTAGATCTGATTGTTAAGTGTCCAACGCTACATCATCCAGAGGCCATTTGTATTGTCTGTACCATACGAATAATTTTGGCTTGCTGGACAAAATAAACATAACCAACGAGATTATGGCTCACACACAAACATGCACACACACATGCATACATAAGTGTGCGCGTTTATTTATGTATATACATAAACTATATATATATATGGACATATATGTATATATATATTTATATAGATATATGATTATATATATGTATATATATACATATATATATATACATGTATATGTATATATACATTACATGCATATGTATATACATATAGATATATATATATATATATATATATATATATATATATATATATATATATACATATGTGCTTTAAAGTAAAGTTAGAACGACTGACAAAGCGGCAAACAGCAGGACCTAAAGCTTATTAATTTTCAAATTAGATAACTTTTTTCAAAATGCCGTACCTCATTGGCAGTGTTATATTTGACTCCGACACATTTATCTATGAATAACGTTCAATAAA
Source organism: Macrobrachium nipponense (assembly GCF_015104395.2). NCBI lineage: Eukaryota > Metazoa > Arthropoda > Malacostraca > Decapoda > Palaemonidae > Macrobrachium > Macrobrachium nipponense. The sequence goes on from NC_061092.1 coordinate 24,825,831, forward strand.
ATGGATTTATAACTTTGCTAGCAGTGTAAGCGTCATTGCACCAACCACTGTTAGAATACTGTTTAAAAAAAAATTCATTTCACCATCCTATGTCAGATTTTGTGGCTTCCAGCAGAGACTGTATCCAAAATAATGAGGATATTAATAAGATCAGGAGTCACTGAGTGGCATATATAGATCGATATGGAGTTCAAGGACAGGTGAAATTAACACCGTCAGTCAATTGAAAAACCGTTTAACATTACGTTTCCACATTAATAACGGGTCTTTTTTTATTTTGAGTTGAATATGATATTTTTTTTTTCTTTTTTACCTTAAGCTGGCCAGGCCCTTAGTATTTTATCTTTTTCCTCATTTATTTTCTATTTCGGCCTCAGTGTTCTAGATCACCATTATAATATTTCATTTTATTTATTTTGTGCAATGCATTTTAGATTGCAAAGAAAGGATGGAAGGAGAGAGAAAGAGACCTAAGTGCATTTTTTATGGAGCAATGAGTCACAGAGAGAGAGAGAGAGAGAGAGGAGAGAGAGAGAGAGAGAGAGAGAGGGTGTAGCGTATATTCTCAAGTCAAGGATTCCCTGAAAGAATGGGCGAGATTTGTCTTAATGTTTATCTTCCAGAGTAATGGGTTTCAGAGAGAGAGAGAGAGAGAGAGAGAGAGAGAGAGAGAGAGAGAGAGAGAGAGAGCGATTAGTGTACATTTTGCAGCATAATGGGTTTCATGGTGAGAGAGAGAGTGAGAACAAGACAAAACAACACCCGAAGGCCGTCTATTCGTAGATATATTGTAGTACAGTGACTATCATCAGAAGTCAGTGGTAGCATCAGGCACTAGACTGGATATAATGTTATAAGTAAATAAAGAAAATAACACCCCATCGAAATATCCCTTGTCTAATAAGTCTTACCTGTTTATTAATAGTATCGAAAGTACTTTTTCGTATGGCATATGTTTTTACTTACAAGCATAAATACAAAAACATAAGAAATATGCTTTTAGCATCGTTAATATGTCAATAATGAGTTGAAATGTGCATTTTTTTCTACTTATTCGTTTATGATAATATATATTAATGTGTCAGTAATGAGCTGAAATGTGAATTTTTATACTTATGCGTTTATGATATTGTATATATATATATATATATATATATATATATATATATATGTATGTGTGTGTGTGTGCATGTATGTGTATGTATATATATTACATATAATATATATGATGTGTGTGTATGTATGTATGTATGTGTATACATATCATAAACACATAGGTGAAGAAATAGGACAAACTCAGTAGTTATCAAGATTAATAAAGATCGTATGACTTTCCCTCTTGATTACCTAGTATCCAGCAACAACCTTCAGGAAAAGAAAGAGAAACTTCCTTTTGTCCTTAGGCACCCGATAGCATCGACCATTTCACTAGATAAATAAGGTTTGAGTGGTAGAAACCGCTTTTGAGCGTCTGATAATTATATAACCTAAATTCTCTAAAATTATGTGTTACTGCGGGCCACAATTTATGATTCAGATCTAAACAGAAGCATGCAGTTCAGCTGAACGACCGATATTTAACTAGCGTTTATGATGTTTGCGATCAGATCGTGTGTCTTTGCAAGGCGTGTCCGCTTCATAAGTTATGGAAACTACTAAATGCTTACACTACACACATGTCCAACACCAGTCTCTCATTTACCTAACAAAATTTCAAAACGAAGGCCAGCAACTATTTGTGTTCTATGGCTGTGATAAAGCCCTTGGATATAATCTTTAGCCTTAAAATTCTGTTTTAATGGGTAACGATGTACTTTCTTTTTTGAATAAAGAAACCCTCATCCATGATAGGATGTAGTAAAAGCAAGACAAGTTTTAGAGATAATATTGCACTTGTGACATTATGTAATTTAAAATTGCTTAGTGTATGAACCTTCTTATTCTTAACATATTTCGTAAGGTATTTTAAAGTAACATTCATTCTGACAAACAAAGAATGTTTTCTTACTGATATTTTGATTAGAATTTGACTAAATTATATTTCCAGCTCAAAATACCTAAACCCCCTTAGCGGGGTAGAGCCGTCATTACACCTCATGAGTTGCAATTCAAGCATTACTTAAGGGTCTTTGAGATGTCCCTCCTGCCCTTCATTGCAACCCCTTTCATTCCTATTACTCCACCTACATTCATATTCTTTTTCTACCAACTTGCTATCTACCTTCTCCAAACAATTGTTTCATAGTGCAACTGCCAGGATTTCCTCCTATTACACCTTTCAAACCTTTCTGCTCCCAGTTTCTCATTCAGCGCTAAATGACGTCATAGGTTCCAGCGCTTGGCCTTTGACCTAAATTCTATATTCCATTCCATTTCTTACTTTGGTCCATATTTAAAATGAGCACTGTATTCACATTCAAGCTAATGCTAACGGAACGATATATTTATCCAACTCGTTTTAACGACACTCTCCAAAACTATAAATAATTAAGCAACAATTCGCAAACAACACTTCACGAGTGCATGAAGCTTTTAGTTCGCAGTGTTAGCTTTCTTCTTCTTCTTCTTCTTCTTCTTCTTCTTCTTCTTCTTCTCTTCTCTCTCTAGTTGATAGTCTGGGGTGAATAATGTGTATTAGACATTAAGTGACAAAAGTCAGGCTGAAAGTTCTGGTACTGGTATTTCAAGATGTAAGGAATTAGTAAAAAATTAAATAAAAAAAGAGAGACAGAGATGTCATAACAAGATAGTATTATACTTAACTTCAGTCTGTCACTGATCTTGGAAAGCATAACATTTCACGCCGAATAAAAGCAAAATATCGCTCTGATCGTTTCCTGTAAATACAGATTTGGTGGTTCCAATAGCCTGCGTTTCACATCTTATGTTCTGTCTTTATTGGATAACTGTTTTCTGGCGTTGATATCAGCAGCCCCGTAAATTCTCCGTTATTGTGACGACATTCTTTGATGTGGTGGTTTCCTTTCTCCCGGTAAGAGTAAAAACAATTTTTTTCATCACGAGAAAATAACCTCATGGTGACGTTAGTGTTCATGTCATGACAGCAGTCTGTAGAACAAGTGATTTTTAAAATTTGTGAAGAATCTGATATACGTATACATTTACATGCAATCGGATTTCATAAGAAGCTATCAAACAACATATTATCATAGCCTGTTACAAAATGTCATTAGGAGTAATCATGTACAGTGCTTTGAAATCATGTAACAAAGCCATGTAACAAGTGATTGTAGCATGTTTTGTAATTGCTCACTCCGGAATTCTTTTATGACATTTACTGTAAAGCTGTTGACATTTCTACTTGGAACGATTATTGATGACGATGCTGATTAGTTTAAGAGTAACTGCTCTAAGTTTTCAAAGTGCCATACGTTACCAAGTCGCAGTCGCAGAAGTGCAGTTGGCAACATGCCGTTCTCGTAATCTTGCGGTTCGCCTCCTGTTAGGATCGGATAAGTGAGGCTGTCTACTACCACCGGTTTTACCACCGTGAGTGACGTCATGCTGGGGAGTTGGCGTTTCCTGGCCGACGCCGCCAGAGAAGCAATAGCTTTGGGGGAAGACTGAAAATGACGACTTTGATTTTTTATATTGGAGCTTTAGCTGCTTTAGCTCAAATTTTCCTTTCTAACGGAGAAATTAAATTAAGTATATCTTAGTTTTACCAGACCACTGAGCTGATTGACAGCTCTCCTAGAGCTGGCCCGAAGGATTAGATATTTTTACGTGGCTAGGAAACACTTGGTCACCTAGCAACGGGACCTACAGCTTATTGTGGGATCCGAACTACATTGCATCGAGAAATGAATTTCTATCACCAGAAATAAATTCTCTGATTCCGCTTTGGCCGAGCAGAGTCTAACGGAGAAAAGGCAGTTTTGCATAGATGTACAGATATTTACGAATAGGAAAAATGGATTATAGTTATAATAGAAGTTCGTTCATGTACTCCGAATGGGAGACGTGGGAGAAATGTTGATTTGTAGGGTAGTGGAAATATTAGTGCAAAAGAGCAGGCCTTGATATTCAGGAAGCAAGAGAGTAACGGAAAAGTCAAAGGTGAAAGGTGCAGAGGAAGATAAGATATCAGCGTCTTGCCGCCTGATTGTCATTCTGCGACGTAAGGCGACTGGAAATAGTTTCCGCAGGTAACCTAATCAGCTGTTTTGTTTTCTTGACTGTCTTTTGTTATAAAAAAAGTATATAGACAGGAAGCAGAAGGTAGGGTATGTAATGACCATCAAGTCACAGACAATTGCTTTGATAAAATAGGATTTTGCCTTTTGGGATGATTGCAAATTCTCTTTTACTATTTCACAGTCTTGTCCTCTTGGTAGAGTAGTGAGTATTAAAAAAAGATATGCTGAAACCCCATAAATAGTAAATGGAAAAAAACTCATCACCCATTCCCATTCATCCACTTGCATAATATCCGACACGATGCGTTGGAGCCGAGTTCATAGTTAGGGGTCGATGTACATTAATATTCATGAGTGCGTTTTAAACACGGCAATGCTTTGCATGCAGTTGTGCTACGATCGGAATGTTTTTAGGCCATTCACGCTTTGCAGATTCTGATGCAGTGCTTCGAAATTCTGTTTCATGTCCCCATTTTACCCACCTGTTCCGTCTGTTCCGGGGCAATCCCATTTATGAATGCAGTGGAATGGGGGAGAACAGAGTCCTATTCCGCTGGCGAAGTTGGATAGGCGTTTATTCCTCTGTTTCTAAGGTCGCTTGATAAGTACATTACTCGGACGAGGTACAGTGAGCTGTGGCGTTATGGGAAAAGATGCCATATTTTGGATTTGTTCCTGGCAAATGGAACATGCAAATCGTTTAAAAAAAGAAGAGACGAATACAAGCGTTACTAAATGCCTCACAGAATATGAAATATGTAGGAGGTACATACTATTAAACGTCAGCCGTCCAATGTTTCCCTTATTCAGCAAACCAGGTTAAGGGTTTTCATGAATAAATGTGGTCCTTTTAAAATGCGGGTCTGTTTTTTGTATTCTAGTGTTTTGAAAAAAATCAATGGGAGGATCGTTCAAAACAGAGAATGCATAAAAAAAACACATTTCTTAAAAGGCGTACATCCTAACTAACTTTCCCTTGCTCCATTGGGGATTCTTAGCAGACCCTGATCGCCATTTACGCAAATCATCAGTTTGCGAAGGAACTGATATAAGAGAAACCTTTGGTAAAACGTTCTCGAATACTTATTCCACTGAGGATAAATAAGGGTATCTCGTTGTGTGTACTACATTTAATTCTGGGTAAGGATTTTGGTTCTCTGTACCGTAAATGCGGCATCCCCTGTTTCACTTTTTCTTTTCTCTTTAATTTAGATGCAAGCTACTGACTTTCCTCTCAGTTTCTCCTTTTTCGTTGTTTTTTTTTTCTTCACAAGCTTTAATTTTCTAAGTTATATTAATGTCTTTTCTTACCCTACTCGTTGTGTTGTCATTTGTGTTTTATGGACCTGTCCTTTTTGAACGAGAATTTGCAGACATACAGTATCAATGCTGATTAAGGAACATTTACGATGTTTTCATCAATTTTCTGACATGAAAGAAGAGCTTGCACCTTCATGACGTTAGTCAAGAAGTCTTTGAAATGAAGTCTTTATATTCCGAAACTGTATTCGAGATTATTTTTGAAATACATGATATATCTTACATTTATCCTTATCAATTTGAAGCCATCGATTCGTGTTTACATTTTGTTGATTGTGTTTTTTTTTTTACAAACAATTCTAAAGGAAAGTTAAATATTACTTAAACAATAATTTTGTCAAAATATTTCAGGCGTAGAAACTGCTGATATAATCTTTATATAAATAAAATGCTACATAAAAAGGCCCTTTTGTCTTTGACATCCTGCAAATGTTATTTTCGGTAGAACTCTGCCTTATACGTGTCACTTAATTCAGTCTTTTCAATACATTAAGGAAAATAACATATTGCTCTCGACTAACGTTTCCTAAGAAATAAAAACAAAGAATATGCCAAAGGACATTAATCCGATAAGATGTTCTTCTTCAGGAGGAATGTAGTTTTATAGCTAATGTGGACGTCATCAAAAGAAGTCACTTTCTCTCAGAGTAAAACCAACAGGAGAAAACAAAGACTAAAAATAAAATCAAGAGTCGAAGAACTACCCCGTTAGCGATAGATTCTTGACGTTCTCGTCACGTATTGGTCTGCAGCTCCCAATTGGTCGACCTTTTCTTCGTTTAGATGTTCGTGATGAAAAACAAGAATGTGTTTAAACTGTGCCCCAAAGTTTGTTTTAGCCTAAGTTGGGTCGAAGAGACAGCTTTGTCGTGACGTTTCGAGACGATCCCTTCAAAGTGACAAGAAAAAAAAATCATTGATTTTGTTGTTCATACTATGTAACTTATTCTCAGATTGGCTACTTAGTATTGATGATGATACTATATTCAGCTATAGACAATATCATTTGCTTCTTGATTTTGATCTGGTTTTATTCCTTATATCATTTTAAATTTAGTTTGATCTCGTTTCATTCCTTATATCTTTTTAAATTGGGTTTCATTAACCCATGGCAGGAGCAACGTTGATATTTCGTCCCAATTTAGATTGACAGAACGATATCTTGACGGCCTTCCAATTAATAACTACCTGCGTTAGTGGACATTAAGAGCATAATAAAACGAAAAAGGAGAGATTAAGGAAGGGTGGGGGCAGTGACTGAAAGAAAGGCTTTACCATTTGGGCGTAATGCTAACAAACGACTGGATGACTGAACATTTTATTTGGCACTGAAGTTAATATGGAAGGAAAACACTTATTACTATGTCATTTGCCGTTATCGTACTCTTTAGTATTTAGGATTAGTGAAAGTGAAATTTAAATTACACTTTCGAAGGGCAACATCATATCTTCACGGCATTATGCCTTAAACCTTTATCGTGTAATATATAACGTAAAAGCCGTGTGGCCTTCACCAGCGTTCCCATTACTGTGACATAATTATGTGGGTCGTCAGAAAAAAAAAAAAATATCCCTCGGAGCATATTCACCCGCCCCCCGCCCCCGCCCCTTTTTTTTCTTAGAATATTTTTTGTCGTTAGCTAGAGGGGGAGAAAATGTAAACTTTTAGAGCAGCCTTCTAAAACTTCTAAAACTATGTCGCCCGTCGTTTTAAATATTCAGGCTTACTTAATCAAGCACAAACTACGTTTGTCCTGTAGAGTAGTGGAAAAATAAAAAAAACAGGACTGGAGTAATTAATGCTCGGCGCTCATTCTATTAATCGAGGCCAGAGTGTTTCTGTTTGCTAAAAGAATCTGTCTCTCTCTCTCTCTCTCTCTCTCTCTCTCTCTCTCTCTCTCTCTCTCTCTCTCTCTCTCTCTCTCTTTCTCAGCCAAAAAATGCACCCTGAATTAATGACAAAATCAAGGAAGGGAAAATGGAGTTGTTTTTAGAAAATATAGGTAAATGAGACTACGAAATAGCAAACAAGGTTCTATTTGGTTTAGGAAAATGTGCATTTTTTACGTATACATTGATAAACAAGTTGCTTTGCCTCCAGAGAGTTTTGCGATATAAGATTTTCCTACCATTCTGTCAGGTCTGTAAATCTTTTTGGTTTTCATTATTAACCTGAGAATCAGCATACCTGGAAAGTCTTCATTTTATATTCCATCACTTGATTAATAATGACCTCAATGGTACAGCAAAATTCTTAATTTTAATAAGTTTACAGTTAGTACTCGTTGGTACTTTGGACGAATCGCTATCTTTAGAAAAAACAGTGTTGTTACTATATTATTTCTAAGTTTTTTATATGTTTTATATATATATATATATATTATGTATATATAATTATATATTATTATATATTATATATATAATATATACATATATTTATTTGTTTATTTGGGGTGGCTTTAGTAATTCTTTAAGTTAGGCTTTGTTTAATCGTATTGCGTTCATATTAACAATAGGAGCCAGTCGTCAATTATTACGATCACTGGAACTGATGAAGGAAAGATATCATCTATTAAATTGGACCTTCTGTAGAGTATGTGCCTTGCATTCCGGCAGGATATAAAGGATCTCTCTCTCTCTCTCCCTCTCTCTCTCTCTCTCTCTCTCTCTCTTCTCTCTCTCTCTCTCTCTCTCTCCAGTGTTCGTGCAAGCGTTCGTTCCCCAGGCGCACGAGCCTTTAGTGGGTCAATATGATTGTTTGCGCTTGAATATCATGGCCGTTTAACCCTTTGGAGCGTGGATTTCAAAATCAACGTCGATTTGCTGTATTTGCTGCTTTCAACATTCGCCGTTATTGTTCTTAGTTTGAGGATCTAATGGCAGCAATTACGAAGAGTTGCGTGTCCGTGCGAGGGTTTGACTGAGCGCCTGACTGACTTGCTCTAAAAATGACATTGCGGATCATGAGCGTCTGTTTAAAAGGCAAATATAACTATTGGTCTGCATAGGCTCTGCTTTAAATGTATTAGCCCACCCATTAACTTTTATTTTTTGGTTTGTCTGGTACATAGAACAGACTCGTGTTTTAGGAGGCTTTTTATAGTTTTGTTTACAATGCTGATTACATTTTGTTTGGTAAGAGTTTTTGTTTTTTTTGGTTAATTAAAAACATTTTGCGCAAACTTATCACAACTACTATTAATTACCATTTTTTAAAATTTTTTTACCCGCACGAGACACGCAAAGTTCGTCCGGCACTGGCATTTAGCCGCCCTCAGGAATCCTTTATTCAAAATATCCATGACACTGACTAACACAGCAATGACCACCAGACATTCCCAATGCTGACGTCACCAATATATATCACAGGATGATGAACGACCTTTTAAAGGTAAAAACAAACCTTCTGTTTGATAAATAACCAATTACGGCAAGCAATTACCGATTATTGGTGAATCGCGATATTTTGGTGGGTTTTCATTTTTAGACGATGTGACAGGTAATGAAAGGTAATTATTAAGTATTTTTCAGTGAGCGATATCCCAACATATTTCTTCATTTCACTGTGAAAGGAAAAGAAAGAAAAAATACGAACTGCTATTTATAAACGTGTTTTCCAAATAGACATCTCAGTTTTATAGAGCAAAATATTGCAGATATATTTCACAGAGTTATCTGAAACAAAATTACCATTTAGTATGCACAGTCATATTTTCTTACTTACCATTTGATATACATTTAGTTTAAAACTCAAATACTTAGAATTTGGCAAGCCCTAAACTTTTCCAGAATATTATTATTATTATTATTA